>NC_136676.1:1069969-1125970 GCF_903797595.1 Erithacus rubecula
GAATTCAGGGATTGTGGGGTTTTTTGGATCCCATCTCATCCCCCGGAGCTGGAGATCTCCAGAGAAAATTCCCTGGAAATCCCAATCCCAGTTTTTCCTGTCCGGGCAGGGCTGTGTTTTCCCATCCTGTCCCTTCTGATCCCATTCCTTGGGATCCCTCGGGGGAGCAGAGCGGGACACTCCCCTCCCCCCACTCCTGATTCCTGGCGATATTCCAGAGGCAGATCCAGGCACACACCTGGAGGGGCCCGGGAGCTCTGGGATCCCGGGAAATACGGGAAAACCCCGCGGGAGAGGGGCCGAGCCTCGGGAGAAGGGATTTAATCCTGCCCCGGGAATCTGGGGCGGGAGAAGGAGCGGGGCTGGCGGGAGGGACGGGAATTCCGTGGGATCGGGGAATATCGGGGAATATGGTTGGGATCCATGGCAGGGAAATTCCCGGCTCATCCCGGAGATGTCGGGCTTGGATCAGGGAATGGCTCAGGGCGAGTTAAACCCGGCCCAGGGCGGGGCTGCTCCGCCTGCGGATCCCGGCCGGGAGCTGGAGCCCGGGACTGGGAAAACAAACCTGGGACACGGCTGGGGACACTGGGGACACTGGGGACACTGGGGACACCTGGGACACCTGGGACACTGGGGACACTGCTGGGGACACCTGGGACACCTGGGACACCTGGGACACTGGGGACACTGCTGGGGACACCTGGGACACCTGGGACACTGCTGGGACACTGGGGACACTGGGGACACCTGGGGCTGGGAAAAACAAACCTGGGACATCCTGGGAACACTGGGGACACTCCTGGGGACAGTGGGGACACAGTTGGGGACACTGAGGACACCTGGGGACACCTGGGACACTGCTGGGGACACTGGGGACACGGCTGGGACATGGTTGGGGACACTGGAGACACCTGGGACAATTCTGGGGACAATCCTGGGGACACCTGGGACAATCCTGGGACAATTCTGGGGACAATCCTGGGGACACCTGGGCACACTGCTCGGACACTCCTGGGCACAATCCGGGGGACAGCTGGGAACACCTGGGACACTGCTGGGGATACCTGGGGACACCTGGGACAATCCTGGAAGCACCAGGAGACACATGGGGACATTCCTGGGGACACCTGGGGATACCTGGGACACTGCTGGAGACACCTGGGACAATCCTAGGGACACCTGGGCACACTGCTCAGACAGTCCTGGGCACAATCCGGGGGACATCTGGGGACAATCCTGGGACACACCTGGAGACACTGTTGGGACACTGCTGGGGACACTGCTGGGGACACCTGGGGACACGGCTGGGGACACCTGGGACAATCCTGGGGACAATCCTGGGGACACCTGGGACACTGCTGGAGACACTGCTGGGGACACTGCTGGGGACACTGCTGGGGACACCTGGGACAATCCTGGGAACACCGTGGATTCCCCAATCCTGGAGAAGCAACATACTTTAATTAGAATTAAATAAATGTAATTAATTCATTAATTTATTCCTTTTCCCCAGCTCCTTTCCCACCAATTTCCCCGCAGCTCCCGAGCCTCCTTCCCCCTTTTCCTGGGAATCCGACCCCTCCCGGCCGCGCCTTTCCCGGTTTTTCCCCGCTGGTGACTTTGGAAAAATGCGGAAGTCCCGCAGAAATATTTCCCTTCAAATCTCCGTTTTTCAGGGTGGATTTCTCTCCCTTTCAAGGGAGATTTCTTGGATAATCGCTTGGAAAAATAACGCTCATTACGGCGGGATCTCCCATGGAAAACATTCCCACATCCACAATCTGCTTGGAATTGCAGGAGGAACCAACTTTTCATTAAATAATTCATCCCCGGGCGCTTTTAGGGTTGGTTTGGGGATTTATTTTATTTTAATTTTTTTTTTTTCCATCCTTGTGTTGAAAATCGGGATCCGATCCTTCAGGTTTTCCTCTGAGTGATTTTCCAAGGAAATTTCTCCTGCCTGGATGTGCTCCACTCCAGAAATGTAATGACATTCCTAAAAAATAAAATTAAAAAAAAATTTAAAAAATTATTTGGAGGAAAATTCTAACACATAAAAATAATTTTTTAAAAGGACTTTTTGAGGAAAATTATAATTAATTAAAGACGGGTTTAATCAACCTGAGAGCATTTTTTTCTATGGAGAAAATAGGATGTGGGACCATTTATCCCCCCCCACACAAAAAATCCGCATTTTCTAGTTGGAAACCCTCCCGCGAGGGATGCGGGGGGATAACGGGACGCTCCTAAAAAAATCCCAAATAATTCCAGTCGGATCCCGGCGCGCGTTCCCGAGGGAATCGCGACATTTATCGAGCAGGAACATACCTTAGGAAACCATGGAGATGCGGCGGGGAAGTGAGGAGCGGAATTCCCGCCGGGAAAGCTCCGGGAATTCCGCGCCGCGCTCCCGGTGGATGCGGGATTTAATCCAGAGCTCCCCGGGGAGCGCGGAGAGCCGAGCTCGCCTTTTGTCCGCCAGGCAGAGCCGGCAAAAGTGGGAAAAAAATAGTGAAAAAATTCAAATTTCACCTCAAAAAGGGTTTGGAGTGAGTGGCACCTCCTGGAATCGGGATTTTGGGGTGATGGGTGGGGACAGTTCCTGTCACCCCCTGACCCCCCACGGGGCAAACCTGCGGCCGCCACCTGACACCCCGCCAAAAAAAAAAAAAACAAACCAAAATCATCATAACAAACATCATAATAAATGGTAAATTAGATATAATTATAAATATGTTGATAAATATATTGATAAATATCATAATATATAAATAAAATGATGATGATAATGATGATTATAATGATGATGATAATGATAATGATAAAGATAAATTTCGCTCCTTGCGTGGCCACTGCCCGGAGCTGCAGGATAAAGTGAATTTTTTTAATTTTTTTTTTTTTTTTTTTTTTTGCCTGAAAGTGCCAAATCTTCCCCCAATTCCAGGAGAACGGGGCGGGAGAAGGAGGGAAAACAAACGCGGCGATTGAAATGAGGGATTTTCCTGCTCGGGTTCGCCTCCCGGAGTTTCACCTTCCCCCAGCGCCGGCAGAGCAGAAATATTTAATTTTCAACTTTATTCCCAGGCTCCTTCCCCCCTATCCTGGCTGATAATTGAATTAGGGCGGCAGGAATGCGGCGGAGCTGCGGGCTGGTCCTGGGCTTTTCCCCCCCCAAAAAAAACCCTCCGGTAACTGGCGATTTTTGGGAAGGTTTTTTGGGAAGGAGATTTATTTGCGTAAATAAAAGCCGAGCTCAGAGTTCGGGCGCAACTTGACACCTCGGGAAGAGTTTTAAACAATTTTAAACCGCTTTTTTTCCCCTCCTCACACCGCCCCGGCTTGTTTCTTATTGAGGAGGGGGATTGAGGATGGAAAGGGAGGAAAAACCCAAACGCGCAGGTTTAGGCGCGACTTTAGGCCGAGCTAAGGAGCTGAAACTGAGCTCCAGGCCGGGTTTTAAACCCAAAGCGGAGCTTGGCAGGAGCGGGACGGGCTTTGGGGAGCGCGTTTGGGGCCGGGCAGAGGCAGCAGCACCCCCGGCCCCTCCGGGGGGGTTTTGGGGAGGGGGCGGCGGGGCCGAGCCCCTTTTACAGCTGCGAACAAAAGCAGCGCCGGCGCCGGCGTCACGTCCCGCTGCGCGCCCGCTCCGCCGCTCCCGAGCTTTTGGGGCAAAATCGGGAATTCTCCGCCCGACCCCGCCCCGTAATTAAACCCGGTTGTTAATTAATGAGGTGCCCGGGTTAGGGAAGGAGTGGGGTGGCTGGGCTGGTCCTAAATTCGGCCCCATAGAGCGGGGGGGGGGGGGGTTGGGGTGAGGGAGGGGGAAAAGTGGCTCCAAACCCCTTTGGAGGGAGCGGGATGCGCCGGGCACCTTCGGGGGGCATTGAATTAACTTCTTAATTAATTTATTTATTAATTTGTGGCTTTTATTTATTATTATTCCCTTTATTTATGATCTGATTTTTTAAATTTCTCACAATAATTTTTCTTTTAAATTTAAAATTTTAATTGCTATTTACATTCATTTTTATTCATTTCAATTGCTAGTCATTTTATTTCTTTTTAAGTCTTTATCTATTTTTTTAATCCGACTTTCATCTCAGATTTTACTTTATTTTTAATTTCCATTTTTTAAAAATTTTATTTTATTTTTCAATCCACCCCGAGCCGCGCTCAGCCCATGCCCCGCCCGCTTTTCCCCTCCTGGAATCCACTTGGGGGAGGAAAATAAAAAAACCCTAAAAATATAAAATAAAACCCTCCAAAAGAAACCTGAACAACCAGAACCGCGCAATTCTTAAATTTTTCCTGCTCTGCTTCGCCCCGCTATCTTTTCCACCAGCTCAAGCTTTCCACGAAGAGCCTGAGAACGACTAAAAACATCCCAAAAAATCTTCTGCGAGGAGCGCGGGGCTCCGCTCCCATTGGTGCCGCGGCCCGGCGCGGATCCCCCTTCCCATAAAAGAAAGGAGCCGGAGCCTATCAGAGCCCGCCCGTCCTTCCCACCGCCCCAAGTTCCCCGCCGGAGCAACTTCCAGCCCCCTCCCCCTCCTCGCCCTCCCCCTCCTCGCCCTCCCCCTCCCCCTCCTCCTCCTCCTCCTCCTCCGTCCCTCCAGCGCTGCCACAACCGCGCCGCGAGGAGGAAGAGCCGCAGCGCACGGAGCGAATCCGGGGGGCCGCGGCTCCCCCCGCTCTGCCCCCCGCCAGCCCTAAACCAGCCCTGAGCCAGCCCCAAACCAGCCCCGAGCCAGCCCTAAGCCCAGCCCAGCTCCCAGGCAACTTTGCCTGTGCCTGCTCTTCCCGGGTGACATTCCAGCGGAGCGGCCGCTCGGGACACAGCCCCCAAACTTTCCCGGGAATTTCTGGTGCGTGATCCCCCCCTCCATCCCCACCCCTCTCATTGCAGACTTTTGATTTTTTTTGCCTTATTTTCTTTTTATTATCGTTGTCCATATTTTTTTTTTTTTCTGGGTGTTTTTGGGGTTTTTTTCGCGCTCGGAGCCCAGATTTCTCCCTTGTTTTGCAGCCTCTGGAAGGGCTGGGAAGGTCGGAAGAGGCAGCCCCGCTGCCCCCCCGGTTGTGCCCGGTGTCCCCCCCAGCCCCGGTTCGCACCGGAGCCCCTCGGCCGCCCCCCGACCATGGCAGCGCTGCCCGGGACGGTGCCGCGGATGATGCGCCCGGCGCCGGGGCAGAACTACCCCCGCACCGGCTTCCCGCTGGAAGGTAGGTCTGGAAAAGCTGGAATTACCGGGGAGGGGGCCTTAGGTTTGGAAAAGCGCTTCTCCATCCCTCTGGGATTATTGGGGGGGAGGGGGGGGTTGGAAAAGTGCTTCTCCATCCCTATGGAATTATTGGAGGGGGGAGGTTGGAAAAGCGCTGCTCCATCCCTCTGTGATTATTGGGGGGTTTTGGAAAAGCGCTGCTCCATCCCTCTGGAATTATTTGGGGGGGTTTAGTTTTGGAAAAGCGCTGCTCCATCCCTCTGGGATTATTAGGGGGGTTTGAAAAAGCGCTTCTCCATCCCTCTGGAATCACACGGAAAGGGCCCTCGGGGCGGGGGGTGCTGTTGAACTCCCCTCCTGGGGGGTTCCCCAAATTCTCCCAACTTCTCACCCCTACCCAGCCCCTTCCCGCCGCGAATTCCCGGGATTCGCTTTGCTGTTTTCCCGTGTTTCGAGGCATCTGGCAGGATTTTTGGGGAAGCTTCTCACGCTTTGGGGGTTTTTTTGGGGTTGTTGTTTTTTGGGACGGGCTGGTTTTTTAACGTCCCGACAATTTCTCCTCCGCATCAAAGCGAGGGAAAATAACCAAACTCAAGGGATTTAACTTTTCGGAGGGGAAAAATAGGAATAAAAACCTTTATCCGGGGGTCTCCTGGAGCAGCGGGAAGCCGGGATGTCCTTGGCCGGCGCTGGCGAAGCGGGGACTCGGGAGCTGTCACCTCGCCGAGTGTCACCCATCCTCCCTCCGCCGTGCCTTTGTCACGCGGGGGGCGATTATTTCCAAGCACATACATTCCCAAAAAAAAAAAAAAAAAAAAAAAAAAAAAAAAAAGGCAAATTTTTAGCCGGGACACCTCTGGCCGCATTTATTAAAAGCGGAGAAAATTTCATCCCGCCCGTGCTCAAGTGGCGAATCGCAAACCCGCGGAAAACCACGCAGGCTGCAAAACACACAGGGCGCGGGGATTTGCTGAAGTGCTTTTCTGTAGCAAATGAAGTAAAACAGACGGCAAGGGAAAGGATCAAAGGATTACAACAATATTTGCACAACATGACTGGGAATAATGAAAGGAGAGAGCGGCCGGCGCTTTTAGCGGCTCTTGAATGTAAAATTGGCCACTCGAGTGTTATCTGTCGATAATGATACATCCAGGGAGCGCCGGCCAAAGTGACTCGGAATTAGCGGTGCATGATTCTCGCTAAATCGCCAGGCAATTTCTGGAATCGACTTTTCTTTGTAGCATGAGAGTGGGAAAAAAATTATATATATAAAGAAAAAAATAAAAAATCCACCACTCTCGCCTCGCCTGGCCCTCGCCCCCTCCAGACTCGCGTAAATTACCCAGCTGAGTTCTGCCCCCTCCCGTCCTTTCTCCCCTCCTTTTTGCCTTAATTTCCAGTCTGTGAAATCGTATTAATCTGCCAGATCTGCCGCGCGAGATGTTCGATAAATTGGGGAGGGGGTGAAGGAGCCGCCGCCGCCCCCGCGCCCGTAGAGGCTGCGGCGAAGCGGCCGCGGGGTAAAAACTCCCCGAAACCCACCCAAAAAAACCCCAAACCACCCCAAAAAAAGTGCCCCGAGGGCGTTTCGGAGGTGATTTCCAAAAGTTTGTTTGAAAGCGGAGGGAGAAGCGCGGGAATGTTTTTTTGGAAGAGAAATTGGAAGTTTTGGGAAGGTTTTGTTGAGCGGGTTTGGATCTCCTCGCGTTTCAAACTCCGGGAATGATTTCAAACCAAGGTGTGAAATCCCAAATCCGGACAAATTCACAGGGATGGACACACGGGGGATGTCTCGGGGATGGGCGAACGGCTCGGGGGGAATTTTTATTTTCCCACTTTTCACGGGAAAATGTCTCGCGTGGTGCCGGGATAAACAAACACCGAGATAAACAAACATCGGAATAACCACGGAGCGCAGGGCACGGGCGAGAGTTTCCCCTTCTTTTAAACCTCCAAATCCCGGGAGAGAAGCGCGATGTGCGGGGAAGGACACGCCGGACTTTTCCCCTCTATTTTAACTTTTCCCCGTTTTTTTTGGGTCGGGTTTTTTCCCGTGTGTCCCTCGCAGTGTCCACCCCGCTGGGCCAGGGTAGGGTGAACCAGCTCGGAGGGGTTTTCATCAACGGGCGCCCGCTGCCCAACCACATCCGCCACAAGATCGTGGAGATGGCGCATCACGGCATCCGGCCCTGCGTGATCTCCCGGCAGCTCCGCGTCTCCCACGGCTGCGTCTCCAAAATCCTCTGCCGCTACCAGGAGACGGGATCCATCCGGCCCGGGGCCATCGGCGGCAGCAAGCCCAGGGTGAGTGCGCTGCGGGCACCGCGCCCCAAAATTCCGCCTTTTCCCCGGGGTTCAGCGAGAGTTTTCCAAGCGGTTTTTGTGGGGTTTTTTTAAGGGGGAAAAGAGTTTGAGTAAGGCTGCGATTTTCGGCCTCTGAAGGGGAGAAAGCGGGGCCCGAGTTGGATGTGATGAATGGATTAAAGTGGTTTCTTTTTTGTTGCTTCCACGTGCAACAAGTGGTGCGCGCTGGAGCGATTCCGGCGGGGTGTGGGGAGCAGGGAATCCGCGATTCTCTGGGAATAGGAAATCCCTGAGTGTCCACAAACACCCCAAAAACTGTCCCCTACACCGCCTCCCCGGAGCTCAGAATAATCCCACCCTGCCGGCTCTCCTGACCCCCAGACACCCCCCTTTTAGGATTTGCGGGAGCGTGGCCTTTTCCCAGCTTGATTTCCCTCCTTTCCCCGCTCCCAATCCTCGTTTTCCACCCCAAACCCCGCAGCTTCTTTTGAATTAAAAGCGCTTTTCCCCTGCTCTCCCTCCCTTCCCGTCTGTCCGCCCCCGCGGGGACACCCCGGCGCCCCTTGGTCACAAAAGCAGGTCGCGACTCCCGACGTGGAGAAGAAAATCGAGGAATACAAGCGGGAGAACCCCGGGATGTTCAGCTGGGAGATCCGGGACCGGCTGCTCAAGGACGGGCACTGCGACCGCAGCACGGTGCCCTCAGGTGAGAAGGCAGCTTGGCCACAGCCCCGCGGCTCCGTGGGATGCTGGACGGGAATGGTTCTCCCATGGGAAAGGATTTCCAGAGGTTCCAAACCCCATCCTGGCTTTGCTTGGATGGAGGGGGGGAAATCACCCCAAGCAAACCCCGGCATTTTGGGGGGCATTTTTGTCCTGGCTGCTGCAAAACCAAACACAAAGAAAGCCCCTTTTCCCAACTTTCTCCAGCTCCCTGGAAAGCTGGGGGGATGCTGAGGATGGGGGAAATCTCCAGAGGAGCCCCCTAAATCCAGGGGGGAAGGGGAGCTGGGATTTGCGCTGTGGGGGCCGAGCAGCAACGTCCCTATGGGGCAGAGATCCGAGAGATCCAGGGATCCATGAGATCCACGAGATCAGTGAGATTCCATGAGATTTCCAGAGACCTGGAGAGATCCAGAGATCAGGAGATCCATGAAATTCCATGAGATCCCCAGAGATCCATGGAGAGCGAGGCCGGATCCTGAAGTTCGGCCTGCAGGGATGTGTTTGGGGTCCGGTGGGCTCTGCCTGTGAGGTCTCTGTGGGTTTTAGGGCCAGAGCAGGCCCGGAGCTCCATCCCTGGTGTGGGAATTCCCCGCAATTTGCAAGATTCGTGCTGGCACTGGGGACGATGTTGGGACATCCCGCATGTGGCCACCAGCGGATTCCACTCCGGGAATTTGGGGATTGGGAGATGTCGGCAGGTGCATTCCCACGGGAAGAGCGGCATTGCCGGCCGGTTGCCACTTTTCCCAGGCAGCTTATACTCGCCTTTCTGCCTTTGACTGTCCGAGGTTTAGTGAGTTCGATTAGCCGCGTGCTCCGCATCAAATTCGGCAAGAAAGAGGAGGACGAGGACTGCGACAAGAAGGAGGAGGACGGCGACAAGAAGGCCAAGCACAGCATCGACGGCATCCTGGGCGACAAAGGTACCGCGCGTCCCCGCGCCGCGCCGGGGGGGACAGCGAGGACACTGCGCTGCCCCACGGGGGTGGCTCCAGAGCCGCTCGGTTCGACTTTTCCCAAAAAATCCCTGCGGGGAGCGGCGCTGCCAGGAGGTGGGAGAGTTGTCGGTGCTTTGCTCGGGATCAATTATCCATTAAAAAAAAAAAAAAAAAAAAAAAAAAAAAGGCCGGGAATGGCCGGAGGGGGGGAGAGGCACCTCGGAGGCCGTAAATGAATTTGTTAAACAGATTTCGCTGCCGCCGCCTAAGTGGTCCCCTGGAACCGGGGCTGACAGGTGACCGATGGCGCCGATCAATATCAATTAGGGACGGGAGCCGCCAGCGCCGCCGGGCACCCAGGGGACACGGGGGGGTCCCCGGAGCGGCCGGCACCCCCGAATTATCCTGGGAAAAATTACCCGTTCAGCTTTTCCTGAAATGAGAAACGATCCGGGGGACGCGATCCAGGGAAAATCCTGCGGTGCTGGAGGGGGAAGGCTCCGAGCCAGGCTCTGTTATCACCTCCCAGACCCGGCAGGAAAATTCCAACTTTTCCCAGCTGGGAATGTGGACTTGGGGGCGGGAATTGGAGCGCGAGCAGCGCCGCGGTTCCAAAACAAAACCAAACCAAAGCAAACAAAAAAAGAAGGTGGAATTTTGAGGGAGCATCCGCGAGATTTGTCAGGGGAAAAAAGGAGAGTTGGAGCCCTCGGATCGGGCACAGAACGAGCACCGCGTGCCGGAGCTCGGCGCCTTTTTGAGGGCGAAAACGGCGATTTTGGGAGTCCCGGGCTGTGGGAAATTATAATTCGTTTTTTTCCCCGAATGGACGCAAAGCGAGGACGGGCTGGGGTTGAGCGGAGTTGGAATTTTGGGGGGTTTGTGGCATCGCCGCTGTCGGGATGAGCGGGATTCTCCCCCAGTCCCGGCGTGGGAATCGCTCCCAAACTTTCCCCGTCGCTCCCAAATTTCCCCCAGTTTGGGACAAGTGGGGCAATGGTGACGTGGGGGGAATTTTGGGGTAGAAAAGGTTCCCCCGAGCCGCGATCACGGGAGTTGAAAATGAAGGTGCACAAAAGGGGTTTTATTTTATTTAATTTTATTTTTTAAAGGATTCGATCCTTCCCCCCCCCCCCTTTTCCCAACCTTGAAGATGAACTTCACTTACAAAGACCTTCGAGTCTATTGAAGCTTTATAAGGAAAAGATTCCTGACCACAAAAGCAAACAGCGGAGGAAAAAAAAAAAAAAAAAAAAAAAAAAAAGAGAGAGAGAGAGAGAGAAAAAAAAAAAAAAAAAAAAAAAAAAAAAAAAAAAAAAAAAAAAAAAGAAAAGAAAGAGGGGGGAAAGGGGGGAAAAACCCGAGGCTGCCTTAAAAATGGAGTAAAGGGATGGGGGAGGGAGGGCGCGTCCATTCTCATTCAAAATTCCGCGAGGAGGAGAAAAACTTTTGGACAAAGGGCCGAGGACGGGAAGAAAGGGAGATAAATTATTCAAAACTCCCTGCTGTTAGATAGTTTTGTAATATTATCGGAGCGGCTGCTGCAGAAAGGCAGAGCCGTTGGACGCTGCAAAATGTTGCTGTGATTTGGGAGAGGGGCGATGCTCATTTGCAAATCGGGGCCATTGTGTCCGCCAGAAGCTCCCCCCGCTCGCTTTCGGGGTGTTTTTAATTTTATTAAAGGGGGGGAAAAAGAGATTTTGGGGAGGGGGTTTAAGTTGTGTTTTCAACCAGACTCGCCGCTCGGAAAAAATATCTTTATTTTTGAAACAGCGGGTTGGGTTTGTTTTTTTGGTTTTTTTTTTCCTGGCGTTTACCCCCCAAAAGAACAGACAAAAAAAAAAAAATTAAAGAAATAAGAATGAAGGAGCGGGGAGCTTTTTATCCCTGATTAGCACGCAAGAAGTGCGTGTCAAGAGGCAAAACAAAACGCTCCCTTCTGCCTTCATGGGTGAGGCCGCGGACAAATCAAACACGAGCCCCCGTTCCTGGATGAAAGGGGGCTAATTTGGGCAAATTCCCGCGGCCGGAGCCTGTGGAGCGCCGCGCTCCCTCTGAGCGCGCACAATCTCTCTCGGCCCCGCAGAGAAATCCAAATTTTTCCGCGATTCCCGTTTTTTTAGCGCCGTCGCGTAGAAGAGAAATCCCAAAAAAATCGCTTGAATTCGGGGAAATTTTGGGTCCTGCGCGTCTTCAGCCCCGCGTCTCGAACAGGAGCGTCCAAAATTCCGAATTTCCCGCTGCCCGGGTGGATTTTAACGCCTGGGAAAGTGTTAATGGCCCCAATTAAGATAATTGATGATCCCACTTGTAAAACACTGGCAGGCGGCGGCTGCGCGCTGGAAAATGCCGCGGTTTCTGCTCGGGAAAAAACCGGCGATTTCTGCTGGAAAAAAAACCGCAATTTCTGCTGAAAACAACTCGGTTTTACATCCCGCAATTAAAAACTCATCAGGGCTGTTTCTGCCTCCACCCGGCTTTTATTTCCAGGTGGCTCCCACCAAAACAAACCTAACCTCGCACTGTTTGAGGGAGAGGGAGATTTTTATTTATTTATTAAATCAATTTCTGCTTCACCCTCCGAGAAGTGGAGAAAAAAAACTTTGGGTTTGGGTTTGCATTTTTTTTTTTTTCAATCTTTTTATTTTTTTTTTTAATTTTTTTTTCCCGCTCCGTGGCGGGTTCTCCTCGCGGGGAGCCGGGGGAAGACAGCCCTAAATGCTCTCTCTTTTTAAGTGGGAAAGAAAGCTTCCACCCTGCGCCTGTTTCTTTCTATCGTCTGCTTGGCATTTAATAATGTTAAGACTTATTAGAGCTGGTAATGAAAACTGTGGCTGTTGAATAGGGAGCTGTGTTGGAGAAGGGTGTAATAGCTCCAAGGCATGCTAAGAAATGTATTTATCCCCAATCAGTACTCACTCTCTGAGTTCCCAGCACAAACGTTAAGTTGAAGGGTTTTAAGGCAGATTAAATTGAGCCTTTATTTCTTTGCACTTTCATCTTTAAACGGCTCACTCCAGCTAGCCCTGGGCGGATATTCATGAGGCTTCACTTCGGTTTTTTTTTTTTTTAATTTTTTTTTAAAATATATGTTTATTTTATATATATATATATATATATCCTTGTTAAGAGCGAGTTGTTGTTACTATTTGTTGTTGTTATTATAATTATTATTATCTGGGGTTGTTGTTATTTATTAGGGAGGGGACGCGCCGTTCTCTCCCTCGCTGGGGGTGGAATTTGGGCACCCCCAAATTTCGGGGGGCGCTGCTCGGGGGGTTGGTGGAGAGGGGAGGGAATTGATTGAGACAGACCTGGGGGGTCTCCGGAGGGTCCCCCCGGGCAGCAGCGGGGACGGGCGGCGCTGCCCCCCCGGAGCCCCGCGGGGACCCCCGAGTTTGAGTTTTGGGGTGGAAACGCGGAATTTTAGGGGATTTCCGCGCTCCGCTCTGTGCCCCCCGAGTTCCTGCTCTCGGTCGATTTTGGGGGAAAAGCGGCGGGGTCGGGGTTCTGATTTTGGGGAAAAGCTGGAGAGGGGTGGGATTGGGGCTCAGATTTTGGGAGAAAGCTGAAATGGAGTGGGATTTGGGTTCAGATTTTCGAGGAAAGATGGAGAGAGGCGGGATTGGGGTTCAGATTTGGGGGGGGGAAACGGGATAGTGGTGGGGTTGGGGTTCCGAATTTGGGGGAAAGCTGCAGAGGGGTGGGATTTGGGTTCAGATTTGGGGGGAAAAACTGGAATGGGGTGGGATTGGGGTTCCGAATTTGGGGGAAAGCTGGAGAGAGGAGGGATTGATGTTCCGACTTTGAGGGGAGAGCGGAGTGTTTTCGGGGTTCCGAATCTGGGGGGAGAGCGGCGGGTTCGGGGTTCCCTGGAGCTGGGGACAGTGTTGGAGGGGGGACAGGGACAATTCCAGCCGGGAGCTGCCTGCACCGCTCCCTCCGGGTTTTTGGGGAGCGGGGGGGTTTTGCAAGGTCCTGCCCGATTTGGGGGAGCTCGGGAGGAACGGACAGAGAAGGGGGGACCCCCACACCTGGGCAGGGGCTTTGTTCCCCGAGCCGGGCGTGAGGCAGGAGGGGCTGCGGGGCCGATTTATCAGCAAACAATCGGCGCGGGTTTAAAAACCAACACGCGGCTCCTCTGTAAATGTGTGTTTAGAAGCGCGGGGGGGGCCGCGAGCAGACACTTCATCAAATCAAGGGATTACCAAAGGTTGGCAATCTAATCAAACAGAGCCCAGGCGGGATTTGTGAGTGTTGCGAGCGGGATCAGCTCTAATAATGGGGGGCAGGAGAAGAGATAGGGAGGTGTCAAGCAATTCATTGGCTTTAGGCTGAGTTATTCTGTGCATATTTCAGGCCGAGAGGAGAGGGAAGAGAGGGAAAGAGGAATAAAAAAAAAATGCAGGGAGAGGGAGGAGGGGGGTTGGATGCGGGCGCACACGGAGCTTACATGTCACAAAAAAAAGCTGAGACAAATGAGGTACAACAATAAACACAGATAACAATTACAAAGGCAAACAGTGGCTTTTGGGAACGGGAACCTGGGCTACATAAACAAAGTCGGCAAATGTTCGCAAGATAAACTCCTGCCTAAATCGAGTGTGACGGGGAGGAGAGAAGAGAGGAGGAGAGATAAGGCTGGAGAGGGGAATAAACGAGAATAATCGAACACGAGGCGTTTGAAAAAACAAACTTGAGACAAGGATGCGGCGAGCGGGGCTCGGCTGCACGGGAGGGAGCGAAGGAACAGCGGGGAGATGTCTGAGATCCCGGGTTTCCTTGAGGTTGGGGTTTTTTCCCCTCTCTTTCCCTCGTTTTTTTGGGGGGGAGAAGCAAAGGATCCATCCTGGAGCGGGGGGAATGGGAAGGGAAATGTCGGGATCAGAGGCAGGTGGGGAGACCCGGACGGCAGAGGAAGCGCGACGGAGACGTTTTAATGTGGAATTTGGAGGGGATTTCATTACCCAGGGGCGGGTAGGAAGCAGATTTTGGGCGAAGGGGGGAGATGGAGCTGCGATAGAGCAGCGCAGGAAGGAAACGGGGAGGTCTCGTCCTAATCCCAGGTTTGGGCCCTAATTGGGCCGGGAGGGAGGGGGCAGAGGTGGAATTAAGGCAGGAAAGGCTGAGAGGGAAACGCGTGGTCCAGGGGTTGCTGCAAACAAACAGATCCCCCCCCCCCAAAACCGCCGCTTTTAACCCGAAATCATCGCGAGGAACAGCTCAAGGCCGCGCTGGGGTCTCGCTCTCCCGTTGAGGGTCTTTTCCAAGCGGGAATTGCGCGCGGGAGAGGGGAGAGAGACGTGTCTGCAGCGTGGTTAAAGGAATTAGATATTTACCAGTTTGAAATAAGCCTGGCTATGGAAAAAAAAAAAAAAAATAAAAAGGAAAGAAAGTGGCGGGGGGGTGGAGAGAGAGAGAGCGAAGATGAGACGGGAGAACACTTCAAACGAATTCATCATCTGGAGTGGCGAAGGGGAGATTTAGAGACAGTATTGGGAAGTTATTTAGATATTAATAACATATTTTCCTGAGGCGTCAGGAGTGCCTCCATACGCACTTTTCCCTCGCAGCTATTTGGCTGGGTGAAATATGGGAGACCCAAATGTTGGGGAGAGATAACACAATCAGCCGAGCCCTGGTCCTGCGACTGCATCACGGCGTTAAACCCGGATTAACCTCCCCTTCCTCCCCCTCCCCCGCCGCCGTTTCACACCCCCACCCCCCCAAATTCCACCCCCACCAGAAGATTTTTTCCAAATTTTTCAGGGGAATTTCCGCGGCAGGGTTTTAAAGCACATATAAGAGCGGCCTTGAAGCGGGAAGGGACTTACTCCGGCATTAGGGTGAAGGATCTTGGGGAAAATTGCGTTTGCCACAAAAGGAAAAAAAAAAAAAAAAAAAAAAGCGATTCAGGGCCCCTCCGCAGACCTGGGCTTTGCAGATATTCTGTATTTAAGGACATTATTCTTAAAAAGAAGTGAGGAAAAAAAGCCCGTTTCAATCAGCTGCCACTTTTCTTTTCTCATCCCCCACGCGGGTTTAGTCGCCTTTTTTTTAATAAAAATGTTTTTTATTATATTTTTATTAAATCGGAACTTCACCCTGGTTTGGGCTCGGGGGTTTTTGGAGGGCGAGGAGCTGCTGAGGGGGTGAGGAAAGGAGGGAGGGGAGCCCCGGCTGGGAGTGCTGAGGGGCTGTGCAGGAGCCAGACCCCCCAGAATTGGGATTTTGGGGGGATCCTCCTCCCCTGCTCCCCCCTCATCCCAGGAAAAAGCAGGAATGGAGGAGTTGGGGAGCGCAGGTGCAGCTCCGGGAGGGCGCAGAGCTCAGATGGGGATGTGGCTTTGGGGGGAGGGAGGGTCGGGGTATCCCCCTCCCAAAAAAACCCTCCCCCTCCTCATCCCCTCCTCCTCCTCATCCCAAGGCTGGCGCTCGCCACAAAGGAAGCTGGATGTCACTAATGCCAGTTTATAAAGACATTTGTCACCCGGAGTTGGGGACAAGGGGGGAAGGAAGGGCGGGAGCCGCCAGCGGAGCGGGGTTTGGGAGGTGCGGGGCATGACGGTGATGAGGAGATGATGATGATGGTGATGAGGAGATGAGAAGGAGGATGATGGTGGTGGTGGCGGCGATATTTTGGGGGCACCGTCTGGGACTGACCTGTGCGCTTGAACGGCGCTCGGAGCTGTCGGGAGGGACAAGAGGGCTCGGAGCTCCTCGGGGTGGGGTTTGGAGCCCTTTGGAGAGGTTTTGGGACTCCCCAGGGAGGATTTGGAGCCCCTCGGAGAGGGTTTGGGGCTCCTCAGGGAGGGTTCGGGGCTCCTCGAGGTAGTTTGGAGCTCCTCGAGTGGATTTAGAGCTCTTTGGAGGGAGTTTGGAACTCTTTGGGGAGGGTTTGGAACTGCTCAGAGAGCCTTGGGAACTTCTCAGGGAGGGTTTGGAGCCCCTCTGGGTAGTTTGGAGCTCCTCAGTGAGGGTTTGCAGCTCCTGGGGGAGGTTTTGGAACTTCTCCAAAGGGAGTTTGGAGCCCCTCGGGGTAGTTTGGAGCTCCCTGGGGAGAGTTGGAGCTCCTCGGGGTAGTTTGTAGCTCCTCAGGAAAAGCTGGAGCTGGGTTTGGAGCTCCTCGTGGAGGGTTTGGAGCTGGGTTTGGATCTCTTCGGGGTAGTTTGCAGTTCCTCGAGGAGGCTTTGCAGCTCCTCAGGAAGATTTGGGGCTAGGTTTGGGGCCTGTCGGAGCGGGTTTGGTGCTGGATTTGGAGCTCCTCTGAGCGGGTTTGGGGCTGGTTTTGGGCCTGGGTTTGGTGCTGGGTTTGGGGCTCCTCGGAGCGGGTTTGGGGCTCTTCAGAGCAGGTTTGGTGCTGAGTTCGGTGATGTGTTTGGGGCTGGGTTTGGTGCTGGGTTCGGTGCTGTGTTTGGTGCTGGGTTCGGTGCTGTGTTTGGTGCTGGGTTTGGTGTTGGATTTGGTGCTGGGTTCGGTGCTGGGTTCGGTGCTGGATTTGGGGCTGGGTTTGGTGCTGGGTTCGGTGCTGTGTTTGGTGTTGGGTTTGGTGCTGGGTTTGGGGCTGGGTTTGGTGCTGGGTTCGGTGCTGTGTTTGGTTTTGGGTTCGGTGCTGTGTTTGGGGCTGGGTTTGGTGTTGGATTTGGTGCTGGGTTCGGTGCTAGGTTCGGTGCTGGGTTTGGTGCTGTGTTTGGGGATGGGTTTGATGCTGGGTTCGGTGCTGGGTTTGGGGCTGGGTTTGGTGCTGTGTTTGGGGCTGGGTTCGGTGCTGTGTTTGGGGCTGGGTTTGGTGCTGTGTTTGGGGCTGGGTTCGGTGCTGGGTTCGGTGCTGTGTTTGGGGCTGGGTTCGGTGCTGTGTTTGGGGCTGTGTTTGGGGCTGGGTTCGGTGCTGGGTTCGGTGCTGTGTTTGATGCTGTGTTTGGTGCTGGGTTCGGTGCTGTGTTTGGGGCTGTGTTTGGGGCTGGGTTCGGTGCTGTGTTTGGGGCTGGGTTCGGTGCTGTGTTTGGGGCTGTGTTTGGTGCTGTGTTTGGTTTTGGGTTCGGTGCTGTGTTTGGGGCTGGGTTTGGGGCTGGGTTCGGTGCTGTGTTTGGTGCTGGGTTCGGTGCTGTGTTTGGGGCTGGGTTTGGTGCTGGGTTCGGTGCTGTGTTTGGGGCTGGGTTCGGTGCTGGGTTCGGTGCTGTGTTTGGGGCTGGGTTCGGTGCTGGGTTCGGTGCTGGGTTCGGTGCTGGGTTCGGTGCTGGGTTTGGGGCTCCTCGGGGCAGCTGCACCCCTGGGACGGCGTGGCCGGGGCAGAGCGACACGGGGACTGTCCCAGCCCCAGCCGAGCAGCGGGGTAGGTGAGGAGCGGCGGAGGCCAGGGAGGAAATGGAGGCTGCGAGCCTTTGATCCTCGGCTGCTCTCCCTTATCGGGAACACCCGCGCCACAAAGGAAGTTCATCACATCACAGCGGCTCGCGCCGCTAATTAGCGGCTGCCGGGGCGAGCGGGATCTGAGGCCGCGCGTGTCGTGCTCGGCTGCCTCATCCATCGGGAATAGCGCCGGGAATTGAGCCGGGAATATCACTGAAAGTATCATTTGGATGTATCGTTGGGAATATAATTTGGGATATGGTTTGGAATATCACTGAGACTATTATTCAGAGTATCAGTGAGACTATCCCTGGGAATATAATTTAGGATATCATTGGGAATATCATTCGGATGTAATTTGGGCATATCATCGGGAATATCACTTGGGATATAATTTGGAAATATCATTTGGGATATAATAGGGGATATGATTGGGATATAATTTGGGATGTTATTTGGAATATAATTTGGAATATCATTCGGAATATAATTTGGAATATAATTTGAAGTATCATTGGGAACTGTGTGGGGATGGAAAGATGGGATGGAGAGAGATGGGATGGAGCTGTGTGGGATGGAGAGATGGGATGGAGAGATGGGATGGAGAGAGATGGGATGGAGAGAAATGGAGATGGAGAGATGGGATGGGGCTGTGTGGGATGGGGCTGTGTGGGATGGAGAGATGGGATGGAGAGATGGGATGGGGCTGTGTGGGGATGGGGCTGTGTGGGATGGAGAGATGGGATGGGGCTGTGTGGGGATGGAGCTGTGTGGGATGGAGAGATGGGATGGGGCTGTGTGGGATGGGGCTGTGTGGGATGGGGCTGTGTGGGATGGAGCTGTGTGGGATGGGGCTGTGTGGGGATGGAGAGATGAGATGGAGCTGTGTGGGATGGGGCTGTGTGGGGATGGAGAGATGGGATGGAGCTGTGTGGGATGGGGCTGTGTGGGATGGGGCTGTGTGGGATGGGGCTGTGTGGGATGGGGCTGTGTGGGGATGGAGAGATGGGATGGGGCTGTGTGGGATGGGGCTGTGTGGGGATGGAGAGATAGGATGGAGCTGTGTGGGATGGGGCTGTGTGGGGATGCCCCGCCTGGCGATGCTCCCTCCACCTTCCCCTGCCCCAGCAGCGATCCCCGGGGGAATTTGGGGAGAGGAGGGAAACTTGGGGTGCCAGGGGGAAGGCGGGGAGGGCACGGGGGTGTCTCCTGTCCCATGTGGGGTGTCCTCTGTCCCATGGAGGGAGAGGTGCCCCCTGTCCTATAGAGGTGTCACCTGTCCCCACAGAGAGAGAGAGAGAGAGGTGTCACCTCTCCCGTAGGGAGAAGTGTCCCCTGTCCTATATGGAATGTCCCCTGTCCCACAGGGAGTGTCCCCTGCCCCATATGGGGTGTCACCTGTCCCATAAAACTGTCATCTGCCCTGTAGGGAATGTCACCTCCCCATGGAGAGAGGAGTGTCCCTGCCCCATACTGGGGTGTCCCCGGCCCCATACTGGGGTGTCCCGCTGCCCCACAAGCTGACGTCCCCTTGCCCCACTGAGGGCTGATCCTTTGACCCAAAAGGATTCTCCTGAGCCCCACAGAAGGATTCTCCTTTGCCTCCTCAAGGATGCCTCACCCTGATCCCAAAGGACCCTCCCTGATCCCAAAGGCACTCCCTGATCCCAAAAGACCCTCCCTGATCCCAAAGGCTCTCCCTGATCCCAAAGGCTCTCCCTGCCCCAGGGATGTTTCCAAGGGGCTCCCTCGCTCTGTTTTTACCCCCTGCCCTGGGCCTGCCCCGGCCGAGGGAGGAAAAGGAAAAGGAAAAGGAAAAGGAAAAGGAAAAGGAAAAGGAAAAGGAAAAGGAAAAGGAAAAGGAAAAGGAAAAGGAAAAGGAAAAGGAAAAGGAAAAGCCCTTTGGTTTTCACCCGCTCCCCTCGGGAGTTTTTGCTGCTAAAATCGGAAGGAGCCCCCGGCTGACCCCCGGGACCGGGGGAACCCCGGCCGCGACCCTCAGAGCCGCCTTTGTCCCCAGCCCCGCCACCGCAGCGCCCCGGGGACATCTCCGGGAGAGGGGCCGGGGGTGGGGGAAGCTCTGGAGCCCGGGAAATAAAAAAGCGATTTCCCCATTTTCCGAGAGAATCGCGCCTGCCCCGCTGCCTTTCCCAGCTCTTCTCGCCCTGCGCTCCCGTCCTTTATTTATTTTTTTTTCATTTATTTAATTTATTTTTATTCCCGTGGCTTCGATTTGCATTTTTATTGGGAATTACGGGGGGAAAGTTGATTCCAAAAGGCGCTTTTGGAGCAGGAGCTGGAAGCACCCGGGTGGTTCTGGGCTGGCTCAGAGTTGGGACAAAGCTCCTGGAAACACCCGGGAAACTTCCCCAGCTCCGCGAGGATTTGGGATTTTCCCGGAGCAAAATCCACTCGCGCGGAGCTTGGAGTTTGCGTTAATCGCAATTAATTTCGCGTTTTTAAAGGCAGGAGGGAGCGGGTGGGTGTGCAAAGGACACCTCGCTGTCCGGGACACCCAGGGGACACCCAGGGGACACCCAGGGCCCCGCACACGGGATCGGGAGAAGAAAGCGCTGCTGTCCTGATTTTAAAGGAATATTTAATTTAAATTTCTATTTATTGACATATATTTAACTCGCGTTCAGCGCCAGGCCAGCGCTTTCCAGAGGGATCCGTGATTTTTTTTTTTTTTTCCTTTCCCGTGTGGCGACTTAATTATTTTGAAATTCCGTCGCCACTCCCGCAGAAGATGCTGTTTGATGCTAAAAAGCAGCAAATTGAGCTATTTGAAGCTTTCCCCCCCACACCCCGCCTTTTCCCTCCCTGGGAATGCGGATATTTGGGTTGTACCTGGTTGCTCCGTTGCTTTTCCTTTTTTTTTTTTTTTCCCCGGAGTTTTTTCCCCTTAATCTCCTTCCAGCCGCAAACCCTCCCCCGCGCGGGGCTCGCTGTGCTCGCAGCGGGATCGCGGCGATTTCCACGCCCGAAAACTTCGGCAAAAGGAGGAGGAAAGTTTGCAGGTTTTGACAAACGGTTTGTTTTGCCGGTTTGTTTCTTCTTTTTTGTTTGTTTTTGGTTGTCTTTTTAAAAATAAACAAACAGAACCAGGCGGGTTTTGCCATCCCAAATTCACTGCGGGAGGGGTGGGGGTGGAAAGAAGGAGAAGGTGCAACCTCGGGTGGTGAAACCCAAGCGATGTTTTGGTTTTTTGGGGGGGCAATGGTATAAAAATAACTCCAGAATCCCCGCGATTCGCAAGGGAAAACGCTCCCAGGCTCACGGAGCAGAGTGGGGAGAAATTCCCCAATTTTCGCCCGGCTCAGCCAAGCTCTGCCAGGGAATAAAGCGGGGATTCCTTTGGGATCAATCCCAAGGGATAAAACAAACCCAGCGCCGAGCTGCGAGAGGGGCCGGGCTCGGGGTTTAACCTCGAGGAGTAAAAAAACATTCCCCCACCCCCAAATCCGCAGGAACCCGAAATTTTGGGGTGTTTTTTTTCCCGTCTGCCCGGCCGGGAAGCAAAAAAGCGGCGCCGCAGCCTCGCTGCTCTTCCGGCTCTCCGCGAGTTTTCTCGGAGATTTTAAACTTTCCCCCCGGTTGAATTTGATTTTTTTTTTTTTTAACTCTTTTGCCGTCCCCCTCCTCTCTCTCCCTTGTATTTTTTTTTTTCTTTCCGCGGGTATTTTTTCCCTCCCCGCTCTGTTTTCTCCCCTTAACCCCGGTCCTTTTTGTGCGCCCGCCTTTCATGGCGAGCGCGGCTTTACAGCTTGCTACACTTTCTAAGTGCCTCAATGGCCACTTTAGAAATACAAACAACTTTTAGAGATAAAATAACCAAACCAGAATGGGACTTTCAATGGGGGAATAGTTGTTGTCCTTTACCATGGAGTGTGCAGCCGCCTCTGCCTAATCCAGCTTTCATTTTCACCGACAAATGCCAAGAATCTATATCTGTCTCCCAACCCCTCGGGAGCTTGATTACACGACAAAAGGCTGCCATTATCCGCCGCAGAAAACAGGGAGGGGACACGGGGGGCTCGGGCCTCTGAGGATGAGGGCATCTCCAAACTATTGACTTAGTGGATGAAGTCAAGAGCAAACACGCTGAGATCTGAAGGGGGGGAAGGAGCTCCGGGAGCGGGGGGGATGCTCGGGGAAGCAGCGGCGGAAAAAAGCAGCGGAAAGTCCCTGAAAGTAGCGCGGAAGGGACGGGAGAGAGGTTGGGGAGGCTCGAATCCATCCGGGAAAGGTTTTTCTCCCTCCCCATCCCGGGTGAAGCTCCCGCTCTCTCTCCCACCCCGCCCAGTTCATGTGTAATTTTTTTTTTTTTGGCCTCACATGGTGTTTTTTTCCCTTTATGGTGACATTTAATTTTGTTGAAAGGCCTTCTCCTCCCGTCCCCACTGGGAATTTGGCGCTTTCCTACCGCTGGGAGAGAAGGGAAAAAGGAGGAAAAACCCCAAATCACGCTCCTTGGGGCGCAGGGATGGTGCGGGATCCCCACCCCGCCGTCTTGCGCGTGCTGTGACCCCAAGAGAGCCTCATCCCAAAGTTTGGGGGGGTCGAGGGTAATCTCCACCCCAGCGGCCGGACCCAGATTTTGTCCCCAAACCGGGTCAAGGTCTCGGGCGAGGAGCCGCGCTCCCTGCCGGGGCTCGACCCCGCAGAAGGGCCGGGAATTGGGAGCGGGGGGAAAGGGGCGAAACCCCCAATGGGGCCGGCAGGGAGGTGAAACCACCCCAGAGACCCCAAACCTCCTCTCAGCCCGGCCCGAAGCCATCCCGGCACCGCCCGTCACTTGCCGGGGTCACCTGCGGAGAAATCCGCACCAAAGGAATCCCGCCGCCCTTAATTACTGTTTAATTAACACAGCGGTGCCTTGAAAGGGGAGATTTTGGGGCGAGGAGCTGCGTTCGAGCCGGGCCCGGGAGCCCCAAACCCGCTCCGGTTTAAGGGATTGAAGGGTGCTGGAGCCGGGCTGGGGAACCCGAGACAAAGGGAGAGGCTGCGGGGAGCGGGGCAGAACCGGGAGAATTCGCTTTAAAACTACAAAGGAGCCGAAATTCAGCTGCTTAAGCGAAATTCATCCTGACGGGGAGCGGGCTGAGTTTGCGGCGCTCGCGTCTCCGCGCTCAGAGGATTTTCCTCCTTGCCATCAACGCAGCCGGAGAGCCTAGTTAATTTTTTTTTTTTAATATTTTTTAAACATTATTTGCATTTCATGATTTGGAGGGAAAGGTGCTGAACCTGCTGCTGGCTGGGATGGGATGGGGCTGGAGATATTTGTTTTTTCCACCTTTGCATTCCTGGTCCTGCGGACAGTTCGGTGCCTGGCAGGGAAAGAGCAGCTGCTGCGAGAGAGAATAAGTGTTAAAAGAAAGGGGGAGAAAAAAAATCCTTGTAATCTTGGGACGTGTTTAATCTGCGTCTCCCCGAATCCCAAAAGGCAGCGGGCCCCGTCTCTCTGATTTATTTTTACGCTCGCCTCGTTTGCATCCCAAAGAAGTAAACTGCTATTTTTAACCGCCGGTTTAAAGCTTAATTAAAAGCCCCTAAACTGATTGTTTTGAAAATTGATTTAGAGGAATGGCCCCAGGGCTGAGACGCTATCGCAGCCGAGGCGCGGAGCTCGCTGCGGGTTTAACCCCGGAGCCGCCGGTGCGGGGGACACGCGGGGCCGGGGGGTCCCCGCGCCCTCCGCGCTCAAAAGCTCTTTGTTAGCGCTGCTCCCGGCCCGCCCGGCCGCATCTCCGGCCGTTTCCTGGGGTGACGGCCTTTAATTGAATTAATTGAATTAAGGGCAGCTCGGAGATGCCGCTGACACCGGCACGAGGTGCTCCCAAACCCGGCTCTGCTGGGGGATGCTCAGAATTTTTTTGAGAGCCCAAACTCCCTTTTCCCAGCCCTCGGAAATTGCAGCCGGCCGGAATTATCTTGCGAAGGGGCTTTAACCTGCTGGAAAGGGCTGGAATGGGAGCTGGGGCTGGAATCTGGAGGAGAGGGAGGGTGGGAAGGGAAGTGGCGTTCCAGCGCCGTAATTAGATGTAAACAAGAATAGAGACGGGGCTCCGTGGTCAGACAACTCGATTGTGAGGGGATTAACACCTCGGTAAACCAATAAAGGCCCCGAGAGGCTGCGGGCCAGGCAGGAGCAGCCGCGGCAGGCACGGCAGGAACCCCCCCAAAAAACAGCCCCGACACGCGTGGGACCACCCCCGGCAGTTTGGGGAGTCCGGCTTGGGGGGGTTCTTGGCAGAGGTTTGGGTTTCTGGGGGGTTCTGCTGGTCAGGGATGATTCCCTGCCCTCCCTCGGGGTGCCCAGCGGCCTGGAATGGTTCCCCGGCACCCCTGGCCCTGTTAATTAGGGCAATAAATGAGTTAAAGAGGATCTCCCGCCGCCCGAGTGGGGCAGAGCTCCCCCACCTCCACACGTGCCAGCGGGATGGTTCCTCTGGCACGAGGTTCCTGCAGCCCTTTAATTTCTCCATCCCCTCTTAATAACAGCTTAAAAATAATAAAATCCTTCGGAGCCGGCTCGAGCCAAACCCTCGCGGGCGCAGCTCCCCAGGTTCGCCTCCAACCGGGCTTTTGTGGCAGCTCCTTTCGCTCCCAGCTCCGCTTTCCCCCCCCTAGACTCGGAGTGGATGGAGGAGTTTAACCTTTGGGAAGAATAAAAACCTCCCTCGGGAGCGGCGCTACCTGCGAGCCCCATTTCCCTGGATTTCTGCCCCGGCTTTGGGCTCGAGCGGGACCCGAAGGGCTCAGAGTCAAACCGAGTTCAATAACCCGGCTCTCTTTTGTCCCCCCCGTCCCTCCCCGGGCTCGGGGCTCGGCGGGCAGCGCCAATCTCGCCGCGCTCCGGGGCGCGGGTATTTCTTCCTCCCCGATTGCAAATAAGCGCAAGATTAGCACCAGCAGCTGTTTGGAATTGGAACAATGGAGAGACCTAGGAAGTGGCGAAATTGAAAAAGGAGAACCCCCCCCCCCTTCTCTCCCCTCCCTCCCCTGATCGCCCGGCTCAGAGTTCACCGAGTCAGACTGCCTGACTCGCCGTGACCTCCGCGGGGCTGTTCGCGCACGGGGAGCGCGGGGGGAGCCGCGAACACCGGCGGGAGAGGGGGGCAAAAAGGGGGCGGGGGGCACAGCGGGCGCTTTAATGAAATTTCCTCCAGAAAAGGAGGAGGTTCCGCCAGGTTCTGGCCGAGCTGGACGCTCCCCTTCGGCCGCAGGGGTGACTTTGGGGTTTTATTGGGATGAGTTTCCCCTTTTTCTCCTCCTGGGGCAGAGGGAGGGGAGGGGGGTCCCCGTTTTGGGGCGCTGCCCCTGCGCTGGCCGGGCCGCCGTGAGAGGTTTCAATGGGATCCCCTAATGGATTTGACTCGGAAATCTCGACTTGACCAGTTTTTTCCTCTTTAAAACAAACTCATTAAACTTGTCAACACTCATTAGGGCCTTGAAGCGCTGAGCGGGAGCCGCTGGGGGCTGCCCGGGGAGGCAGCGCTGGGGAGGGGGCGGCTCGGTCCCGCTCCGAGGCGGCTCCGCGGGAAGGGAGAAGGCGCTGCCAGGAAAATCAGCGCCTTAAAAGAGAAATCAAGGGAGGACAGAGGGAGCCGGCACGGGGAGGGGGCCGTGCCTTGGAAATGGGGGCAGCCCCCAGCCCCCCCTGCCCCGGGCTCGGCTACAAAGGAGGCGCCGAGCGAGGGGAGGGCTGGAGGGGACTCAGGGTTTGGGATCTTCCCGAGGATTTGGGGGCGTGGGGGGAATGGATCCGCCGGGCTGCGATTCCTGCGAGTGCCGGGGGAAGGGGGGACAGCAGGGGGAAAGGTTAGAGGCGGCTCCCGGCCCTAAATCCCCTGGAAATGAGGCTGCTCTCCGAAATTCCTTCCCAATCCCCCTGCCCGCAATATTCGCAGAGCTGTAAAATTAGTCGGGGATCGTCTCAATTCTGCCGGCAGGACAAAAATTGCTTTGGGGTGGGGTCTGGGGGGCAATTAAATGTTGCGCATTTCCCCATCCCTTTTCAATAGCGGTTTTGTTTGGGGTGGACTCCGATTTTTTTTTTTTTTTTTTTTTTGGTGGTTTGTTTTTCTAACGGGTTTATTCTGACGCTTTTCAAGCCTCGCTTCTCCTTTAAGGGGTAAAAACCCGCAACCCCCACCTCTGTTAAAAATAAAAAAAAAAACCTTCTCCGAGCCCTTCTGTTCTTCCCCTCCCTGAGAATGAGAACATCAGCTATTCAAGCGTATTGATGAACTCCCCCAAAAAGTTTATTAAGAGGGGCGAAAACAAAAGGACTAAAGGCCGCAGGCAACTGGACAGACAGTTTATAAACTGAGCTGCCATTGTCCCCCCGAGGCAGATGCATGAATACCTCTGAATGGGGCCCTTTGGAGTGACAAGATCAAGCCAGACAACAGCATGGTAAAAGGAAGGAGCGCTGCTTCTCCCTCCCCGAGCCCAAAGATCTGCTCCCCCTGCTCCTGCCGCATTCACGGACATCTGCAGGGGGAGGAATAAATAGCTGCTCACAGCCCCGGCGGCCGGGGGGCTGCCGTGTCCCCCCCGGGCCGCCTCTCTGCGCCATATGCTGCGCTCGGCTCCTTCTGGGCCCGCCCGGGCCCGAGCGAGCCCGCAGACACCGAACTTTGCTTCCCTTCTCTCCTTTCCCTCTCTTCTCTATTTCCCATCCCTTCTCTGTTTCCCTTCCCTTCTCTACTTTCCCTTCCCCCTCTCTTTCCCTTCCTTCTCTCTTTCCCTTCCTTCTCTCTTTCCCTTACCTTCTCTCTTTTCCTTCCTTCTCTCTTTCCTTTCTTCTTTTCCTTTTCCCTTCTCTCTTTTCCTTCTCTCATTTTCCTTCCTTTTCTCTTTCCCTCCCTTCTCTCCTTTTCCTTCTCACTTCTTTTCCCTTCCTTATCTCTTTTCCTTCCCCTTCTCCTTTCCCTCCCTTCTCTCTTTTCATTACATTCTCTCTTTCTGTCTCTCCTTTTCCCTTTTCTCTTTTTCTTCCCTCTCTCCTTTTCCTTCCTTCTTTCCCTCCCTTCTCTCCTTTTCCTTTTCACTTCTCCCTTTCCCCTTCCTTATCTCTTTTCCTTCCCCCTCTCCTTATCTTCACTCATTTACATCCCCCTCTCCTTTTCCTTCCTCCCTTTCCTTTCCCTCTCTCCCTTTTCCTCTCCTCTCCTCTCCTCTCCTCTCCTCTCCTCTCCTCTCCTCTCCTCTCCTCTCCTCTCCTCTCCTCTCCTCTCCTCTCCTCTCCTCGCCTCTCCTCTCCTCTCCTCTCCTCTCCTCTCCTCTCCTCTCCTCTCCTCTCCTCTCCTCTCCTCTCCTCTCCTCTCCTCTCCTCTCCTCTCCTCTCCTCTCCTCTCCTCTCCTCTCCTCTCCTCTCCTCTCCTCTCCTCTCCTCTCCTCTCCTCTCCTCTCCTCTCCTCTCCTCTCCTCTTTTCCTTTCTCCTTTCCCTTTTCTTTCACCCTGTCTCTTTTCCTTCCTCTCTCACCAATTTCTTTTCCTCTCTCCCTTTCCCTTCCCTCCTTCCATCCTTTTCCTTCCCCTCTCTCCTTTTCCTTCCCCCTTTTCCCTTTTCTTTCTCCCTGACCATTTCCCTTTCCCCATCCCTTTCCCTCCCCTCTCTCTCCAGTTTCCTTTCCTTCTCTCCCTTTTTCCCCCGTCTTTTCTTTCCCATCTTCCTTTTCCTTCCTCCTGTCCTTTTTTCCTTTTCCTTCCCTCCTGACCATTTTCATTCCCCCTTTTTTCTTCTCCATCCCTTTCCCTTCTCCTCTTTCCCTTTTCCTTTCCTCTCTACACTTTCCTTTCCCCTCTCCCTTTCCCTTCTCTTCCCTCTCTCCTTTTTCTTCTTCCCATCTCTTTCCCATCTCCCTTTTCCTTTTTCCTTCCCTCCTGACCATTTTCACTCCCCCTTTTTTCATTCCCCCTGTCCCTTTTCCTTCCCTCTCTCCCTTTTCCATCCCCCTCTTCCCCTTTCTTTCCCCTCTGACCACTTTTCTTCCTCTTTTCCTTCCCCCCATCCTTTTCCCTTCCCCTTCTCCCTTTTTCCCCCCTCTCTCTTTTCCTCCTTTTCCCTTTTCCTCCCCTCAGCCACTGTTAAAATCCCGATTTATGGCCCTGCCTGTCCCAGAGATCCCTCGTGGTCAATTAGGTTTGCACAGAGCAATTCTACTTAATAGGCTTTGATGGATTTATTTTATTTTAGGGTTTATTTTATTTTAGGATTTATTTTATTTTAGGGTTTATTCTACTTTAGGGTTTATTCTATTTTACTTCTCCTTCTCCTTTCCCTGGATCTCAGCCCTGTGCTGCTGGGATGAGGGATTGGAGGGGAAGAATTCCCTGAGCATCCCATGGAGAAGGGCAGGGGAAGGAAAATCTGGAAAATCCCCAAATCCCAAACCTTGTTTGGTTCCCCTGACTTTGCCCCTCCAGACCCTGTCCCAGAGAGAGGGAACAGGGCTGAGAAAATTTGGGTGGATCTAAGCAGCTTTGGCTTCTCCCAGGAAACTGTGAGAGCACCTTAGACAAAATGTAATTAAATTGATTTAATTCAGGCAAAAATGGCAAAGCTTTGGGAGGGTGTTTGGTGTGTGTTTGCAGCAGGACACGGCTCAGAGACAGGATTTGGAGGGGGGGGGGTTGTTGCCTGGACAATGCAAAGAGCGACTTTGTCACCCCTTGGAACAACTTCCAGGGGTGCAGATCCCCAAAAACACCCGGACAGGGTGGGAATTGTGAAGCTGAGGGCAGAGAATTCCAAGTGCAATTCCCACAGCCAAACCCCTCAGTCCCCCTGTTCCCCATCCCATCCCATCCCATCCCATCCCATCCCATCCCATCCCATCCCATCCCATCCCATCCCATCCCATCCCATCCCATCCCATCCCATCCCATCCCATCCCATCCCATCCCATCCCATCCCATCCCATCCCATCCCATCCCTTTGATCCTGTTGATCCTATTGATCCCATAGACCCCGTGGATCCCATCCCATTGATCCATCCCATCCCATTGTTCCCACCCCATGGATTCCATCCCATCCTGTTGATCCCATGGATCCCATTGATCCCGTGGATCCTACCCCATCCCATTATCCCATCCCATTGATCCCATCGAGCCATCTCATCCCCATCCATCCCATCCCATCGATTCCACCCCACCCCATTGTTCCCACCCCATGGGTCCCATCCCATCCTATTGATTCCATTGATCCCATATATCCCATGGATCCCATTGATCCCATAGACCCTGTGGATCCCATCCCATCCCATCCCATCCCATCCCATCCCATCCCATCCCATCCCATCCCATCCCATCCCATCCCATCCCATCCCATCCCATCCCATCCCATCCCATCCCATCCCATCCCATCCCATCCCATCCCATCCCATCCCAATGCCAAGGTTGGATTGTTCCAGGATAAAACTGAGCTCATTCCCAACCCCTCATATGGGAAGGAATAGGGAAATCTGGTTAGTTAATTAATTAATTAATTATTAACCCTTCACCCTGGATTTTTGGTGGGTTCCCATTGGCTTTACTGACTCAGTTTCCCCAGTTTTGGGATCCTTTCCAGCCCTCCCAGTGCAGGAATATTTGGATTATTCCCTTCTGGCCTCTCCAGGAGGTGCCTTTGCCCAAGAGCATCACAAATAAGGAGGGGAAAATAGACAGAGCTGTGGGGTGGGGTGATGGAAAAGCCCCAAATTTAGGGTTTGGAAAAAAATCCCAATAAAGGGAACAGGAACTCCCCACAAAACCAAGGAATGTTTTCCAGGCTGATCCTGGATCCCATTTTTCTGCTCCAGGGATTCTCAGTTCTCAGCTATTCCCCAAGGCTGGGATTTATCCAGGGCTGCTGGAATTCCAGCCAGGCAGAGCCCCTGGGAAAATCCCAGACTAAATCAGGGATTAAATAACCTGGGGGTGGGGGAAAAATAGGATTTTTTGCTAAAAATTCAGTATCTGGAGTTAACAGATGGAATTCTTTATTTAGCACAAGGTAAAGTGGATCTGATAAATTCCCTGGCCATGGAAAAATCCTGGGAGGTGCAGGAATGAGGGGAAAAGGGAGGTTCCAATCCATGAAAATCATAGAATGTTCTGACATTAAATCCCTCAGCATTGAATTTAGAAATTCCTGTTTAGGGGAAAAGCAGAGGGAATGAATCCGTGTTTGTGCACTGGATGGACTGATAATGGATGGATGGATGGATGATGGATGGATGGATGGATGGATGGATGGATGGATGATGGATGATGGATGGATGATGGATGGATGATGGATGGATGATGGATGGATGGATGGATGGATGGATGGATGGATGGATGGATGGATGGATGGATGATGGATGGATGGATGGATGGATGGATGGATGGATGATGGATGGATGGATGGATGGATGGATGGATGGATGGATGGATGGATGATGGATGGATTTATGATGGATGGATGGATGATGGATGGATGGATGGATGGATGGATGGATGGATGGATGGATGATGGATGGATGGATGATGGATGGATGGATGGATGGATGGATGGATTTATGATGGATGGATTTATGATGGATGGATGGATGATGGATGATGGATGATGGATGGATGATGGATGATGGATGGATGATGATGGATGATGGATGATGGATGGATGGATGATGGATGGATGCATGGATGGATGATGGATGCATGGATGATGGATGGATGGATGGATGATGGATGGATGGATGGATGGATGGATGGATGGATGGATGGATGGATGATGGATGATGGATGGATGATGGATGGATGGATGATGGATGGATGATGGATGGATGGAGGATGGATGGATGATGGATGGATGGATGATGATGGATGATGGATGGATGGATGGATGATGGATGGATGGATGCATGGATGGATGGATGATGGATGGATGGATGGATGATGGATGGATGGATGGATGGATGGATGGATGATGGATGGAGGATGGATGGATGGATGGATGATGGATGATGGATGATGATGGATGGATGATGGATGGATGGTGGATGATGGATGATGGATGGATGATGGATGATGGATGATGGATGGATGATGGATGGATGGATGATGATGGATGGATGGATTGGATGATGGATGATGGATGATGGATGGATGATGGATGGATGATGGATGGATGGATGGATGATGGATGGATGGATGGATGAAAATTCCCTCAATTTTGGGGCCAAGGTTTGTGGGATGCCCTATACCATGGAGGAGCCAGGGATAACCTTAGGGAAACTTTCCCAAGGTTTTTCTGGAATTCCAGTGGCAAAGCCAAGGCTGGAACCTCATGCAGGAATCCCTGAAGTGCAGCTTTCCCTGGCTTTCCATTCCCAAATTCCCCAATTCCAAATTCCCTGGTGAGAGTTTTCCCCAAAGCTGGGCCTGGAGATCTGGAAGGAAATCAGCTCACAGGGAAACCCTGGGAATAAAGCCCAGCCTGGCAAGGCTTAGCTCAGTGTGCACCTTATCCTGAGTAGCCCCATCCCATTCCTGAGAGGATTCCTGGTGTCAGAGGCATTTTAGGGATTGGGGCAGCCTGCTGAGAAGAATTTGGGGAATCAGATCAGCAGAGCTCCCAAAAATCCTCCTATGGCACCAGGAAGAGCCCAAATCCTGGGAAAACCCCAGGGATCCCCCAGGAAAGGGTTGGAAGGTGCCAAACTCCCCAAATTGATGATTTGGGGGTTTTAAAGCAGGGCCTGGAGCTCATTCCTGAATATTCCTGGCATCAAACAAGAGGCTGCTGCCCCCAGCTGGGTTCCAGCGCTCCGAGCAAAGCTCAGCTCGCTCTGCCCTTAATTAATTAATTAAAGGCACAATTGAGGGCTCACCTCTGCCCTGCCATAAAGCCATTCCCAGCTCCAGCCAGCATTCCTGGTGGGAAGAGTGAAGGGCCATTATTTACTTGTTTTCCAGGACAATTTATGCCAAATTTGTTTTTTTTTCCCAGCTCCTGTTGGCAGCAAAATTCCGTCAGGGTTGCAGAGAGGAGGAGGAGAAGAGAATTTTGTTCCCATTAAACCCAAAATTCAAAGAGTATTACCAAAAAAATGTCTCAAAAACACCACTTCAGAGCTTTTGGTATCTCCTTTATTCTCCTTTCTTCCTCCCATAATTTTCATTTACAAAAATATTTTGAAGCTTTCCAGATTCAAAATCACAAATGTGAGTTTTGGTGCTGGTAAAGGGCCCCAAAGAGCTCCAGGGCACATCCCAGTTAACTCAAAAAACTGGGATTAGAGGCTGCTGAGAGCACTGGGAATCCCTTGGAAGGGTTGAGGGTGGGGTGAATGGTCCCAAGTTTATTCCACCCAAATTCTGCAATTTAGGGCAGAAAGGAAAAACTTTGGGAAAGGTTCCAGGGAAATGAGAGCAGCTGGAAAATCTGGGGACGTCAGATTTTCTGGGAATGTCAGCACATCTTCAGTGGGATCTGGGGTGCTGCACCCCAGAAAACCTGAAAAATAATTGGGATTTTTATTTGGGTTATTTGGGTTATTGGGTTTTGTGGTTATTTGGTTATTTGGAATATTTGCATTATTTGCTCTGGAGAGTTCTGGAAACCGAGGGGAAAATTGAGGAGAAACTGGAGGGATTTAGGATCTGTGAATTCTGCACCTCTGCAGATTTTCCTACTCTCCTGTGTGCGGGATTTTGGCTATTTTGGTTATTTGGTCATTTGGTTATCTGGTTATTTGCTCTGGAGAGTTCTGGAAACTGAGGGGGAATTTGAGGAGAAACTGGGGGGATTTGGGATCATCAAGTTCTGCACCTCTGCAGATTTTCTCACTCTCCTGTGTGCAGGATTTTGGCTATTTTGGTTATTTGGGTGATTTGGTTATTGGGTTATTTGGTTATTTGGGTGATTTGGGTTACTTGGTTATTTGGTTATTTGCTCTGGAGAGTTCTGGAAACCAAGGGGTAATTTGAGGAGGAGTTGGAGGGATTTGGGATCTGCAAATTCTGCACCTCCTCGATATTCCCACTCTCCTGTGTGTGGGATTTTGGTTATTTCGGTTATTTGGGTCTTTTGGGTTATTTGGTTATTTGGAATATTCGCATTATTTGCTCTGGAGAGTTCTGGAAACCGAGGGGGAATTTGAGGAGGAGCTGGAAGGATTTGGACCAGGGATCTGTGAATTCTGCACCTCTGCAGATTTTCCTACTGTCCTGTGTGCAGGATTTTGGTTATTTTGGTTATTTGGTTATTTGGTTATTTGCTCTGTTCTGTAAACTGAGGGGGAATTTGAGGAGGAGCTGGGGGGATTTGGGATCTGGGTATTCTGCACCTTCTCGATATTCCCACTCTCCTGTGTGTGGGATTTTGGTTATTTGGGTTATTTGAGTTATTTGCATTATTTGGCTATTTTGGTTATTTGAGTTATTTGGATGATTTGGTTATTTGGTTATTTGATTATTTGCTCTAGAGAATTCTGGAAACTGAGGGGGAATTTGAGGAGGAGCTGGAGGGATCTGGGATCAGTCAATTCTGCACCTCCCCAATTTTCCCACTCTCCTGTGTGCGGGATTTTGGTTATTTTGGTTATTTGAGTTATTTGGGTGATGTGGTTATTTGGTTATCTGGTTATTTGCTCTGGAGAGTTCTGGAAACTGAGGGGGAATTTGAGGAGGAGCTGGAGGGATTTGGGATCTGGGATCAGCAAATTCTGCACCTCTCTAGGTTTTCCCACTCTCCTGTATGAGGGATTTTGGTTATTGGGTGATTTGGTTATTTGGTTATTTGGTTATTTGCTCTGGAGAGTTCTGGGAACTGAGGGGGAATTTGAGGAGAAACTGGAGGGATTTGGGAATCTGTGAATTCTGCACCTCTGTAGATTTTCCCACTCTCCTGTGTGCGGGATTTTGGTTATTTGGGAAACAATTCCCATCCTTTCCCATCTCTAAATCTCACGGATGGTGAAGAAATCCATGAACTCCCTGCAGGGAACGCGGGATATTCCCCCAGAGATTTCCATCGATCAGAGCAGGGATCAATTCCTCCCCCTCTTCCCACCTCCCCACGTTTCTGGTCTGGGATTCATTGGAGTTGATCCATGGAAAATGGGTTTGTGTTTTCCCGGGGCGCAGGAAGCGGCCGGCGCTCCAACCGCGTCTCCCGATTAATCCGTGCGCTCCTGGGGGCTCCAATTCCCCACTGGGAATTCTCTCCCCATTGTCTCGGCCCCCAAACCTGCAACTGCTTAGGCCTGGCTTTAATTCCCTCCTTTAATTCCCTCCTTTCCTTTAATTCCCTCCATCTGAGCGGCCTCGCGGTGGGAAAAGCAGGAGATCCTTCCACTCCCACATCCCGGAAAAATGGGAACAGCTGGGAAAGTTGGTGCAGTGGGAATCTGCTTTTCCCTGGATTTGGGATCTCTTTGGATACTCTCAGAGCAGACTCATGCAGGAGGGACTTTGCCATAAGTAGGGAATTTTGCAATTTTAGGGATTTCAGCTCTAAATTCCAGATATAGGTTTCAAAATCATCAGGTTTCCCCCATTCCCAGGTTATTTCATCCCAAATCCAATCCCTAACTCCAAATCCAACACTGATCCCTGTATTCTCTCTCTTTTCCCTAAAAAACATGAGTCATGGCTTGGAAATTTTAGCCTCGAAATCCTGGAATGTTCAGCCCTCAACCCTGGGAATTCCAGCCCTAAAACCCCAGGAATTCCAGTCCCAAAAATGTGGGAATTTCAGCCCCAAAGTCTGGGAATTACAGCCCCAAAAATGTGGGAATTTCAGCCCCAAAGTCTGGGAATTGGGAATTAGGAATTGGGAGTTGGGAACTGGGAAATGGGAATTGGGAATTCTTCACCACCGGAAACGTGGATGGGGTTGGAGATCCCTGTGAATTATCACCCATTAAATCTGATTCGTAGGGTCCCTGTGGTCCCAAATCCCAAATCCACCAAGTTTTGTCCCACATTTCATCTGACTTGTCCTAAATCCCAATTCTGCCAAGATTTATCCTGTATTTCATCTTGTGGGTGACCCCATATCCCAAATCCACCATGATTTATCCCATATTTCATCTGAGTGGTCCCATATCCCAAATCCTATTCCAGGGCCTGTCCAGGAGGGTGTTAATTGGGAAAAGGTCTCATTAATGCCCCATGAATGGGGTCAAAGTTTATCCCAAATGGGATATCCAGGGAAAACTCAGTTTTGGGAATTCCCAGAACTCCCTCGTTCACTGGTCCATTCTGGGAATGGAGAATGGGGCATTTTGCACAAATTGGGATTTGTGCAATCCATCCCAAAATTAGGGAATTTGTACAATCTATCCCAAAATTAGGGAATTTGTGCAATCCAAACCTTTGGGATTTGCACAATCCATCCCAAACCTTTGGGATTTGTGCAATCCATCCCAAACCTTTGGGATTCATGCAATCCATCCCAAACCTTTGGGATTTGCACAATCCATCCCAAACCTTTGGGATTTGCACAATCCATCCCAAACCTTTGGGATTCGTGCAATCCATCCCAAACCTTTGGGATTTGCACAATCCATCCCAAACCTTTGGGATTTGTGCAATCCATCCCAAACCTTTGGGATTCGTGCAATCCATCCCAAACCTTTGGGATTTGCACAATCCATCCCAAACCTTTGGGATTCGTGCAATCCATCCCAAACCTTTGGGATTTGTGCAATCCATCCCAAACCTTTGGGATTTGCGCAATCTATCCCAAACCTTTGGGATTTGTGTGATCCACTGCAAACCTGTGGTTCTGTGACCTGGACAATTTTCCTTCCTTCCCTTCCCAGTCCCTGGTGTGACACCAGAGCCAGAGGTGGCAGCTCCTGTCCCCAGGGGAGGAGACCCCAACCCCAACCCCAACCCCAACCCCAACCCCAACCCCAACTCCTGCCTGGGCTGTGCCCAAGGGGCTCGATGTTCCCAAAGGGCTCAGTGTCCCCAAAACTGATCTCAGTGTCCCAAAAGGATGCTCAGTGTCCCCAAAGGGATTGGTGTCCCCAAAGTTGCTGTGACTTGGTGTCCCCAAAGGGCTCAGTGTCCCCAAAGGGCTCTGAGTGTCCCCAAAGCTGTTGTGGCTCAGTGTCCCCAAAGCTGCTGTGACTTGGTGTCCCCAAAGCTTCCCTCGGTGTCCCCAAAGCTGATGAGGCCCCAGGAGACCTGAACCAGGACAGGAGCGACAAATCCCATCCCCATTCCTTTCCCAGCTCCTCTTTGGGGCCGATTCCCCAAACCCAAACCCCAAATACCCCCCAGCTGCTCCTCTGTGCTCCCTGTTTGGGTTCCAGCCCTGGGATGGGAGCCAGGCAGGGAAGAACCAGCTGGAATGTTGGATCCTGGTTGGAATGGGAGCAGGAAAAGAGGGACCAGCTGGAATTTTGGATCCTGGTTGGAATGGGAGCAGGAAAAGAGGGACCAGCTGGAATTTTGGATTTTGGTTGGGATGGGAGCAGGAAAAGAGGAACCAGCTGGAATTTTGGATTTTGGTTGGGATGGGAGCAGGAAAAGAGGAATCAGCTGGAATTTTTGATTTTGGTTGGGATGGGAGCAGGAAAAGAGGAACCAGCTGGAATTTTGGATTTTGGTTGGGATGGGAGCAGGAAAAGAGGAATCAGCTGGAATTTTTGATTTTGGTTGGGATGGGAGCAGGAAAAGAGGAATCAGCTGGAATTTTTGATTTTGGTTGGGATGGGAGCAGGAAAAGAGGAATCAGCTGGAATTTTGGATCCTGACTGGAATCGGAGCCAGGCAGGGAGGGACCAGCTGGAATTTTGGATCCTGGCAGGGATGGGAGCAGGAAAAGAGGGACCAGCTAGAATTTTGTATCCTGGTTGGGATGGGAGCAGGCAGGGAAGAACCAGATGGAATTTTGGATCCTCGGTGAGATGGGAGCCTGGCAAGGAAGGACCAGCTGGAATTTCGGATCATAGAAGGAGAAGGAAAAGAGGGACGAGCTGGAATTTTGGATCCTGGCTGGAATGGGAGCAGGAAAAGAGGGACGAGCTGGAATTTTGAATCCTGGCAGGGATGGGAGCAGGAAAAGAGGGACCAGCTGGAATTTTGGATCCTGGCTGGGATGAGAGCAGAAAAAGAGGAACTAGGTGGAATTTTGGATCCTGTCAGGGATGGGAGCAGGAAAAAAGGGACCAGCTGGAATTTTGGGGTGCAGCCACCTGGGAAACGCTTCCAGAGGCTCTGGAAACCCTTTGGCACTGGAGCCATTTGGTTTTTATTTGATCCCCCGAGTTCTTCCCACCTCCAAGAGCCTGGAGCAAATCCAACCTCTGGAAGGAGAATTATTCCAAAGGGTTCAAAGGAAAAGCGACAAGAAAGGAGCCTGAGTTTTGTATTTTATTTTTTTATTGTTGTTGCTTTTTTCCCTCAGTTGTTCTCTGGCATTTTTGGGAGCGTGGCCAGCCCAGAATTTGGAATTTCCCTATTAATTCCATTTGTTCCAAGCAGTCTGGAGGGCAAATCCATTCCCAGGGAATGAAATTTCCCTGTTCCTCAGTGAGGAATTTTCTATTTTTTGCAGGAAAGGGGAATTTTCCCTCCCAAAAATATCAGGAGCAGTTCCCTCATTGCAGTTCTGGGAGTTATAAAATAAACTGGGAAAGGATTTTGCAGAGAGAATTCCTGCAAGGGGAGATTTGGGATTGGGTTTTATTGGAATATAGGGAATAATTCCATGAGGTAGAAGTGGCTGCACATCCAAAATTTGGATTTTCCCTGCCAAAAAAGGGACCCATGGAGAGGGAGGCGTTGATTAAATCAAATTAAATCCAGGATTTTTGGGACTCAGCCCAACTCTCCAAGTTCCATATTCCTAAATATTTGGGAATTTTTATCAAGCTGATTATGAAATCAATATACAAAATCTCATTCCCCTTTCCTGGGCTCCACCAGGAAAAAAACTGGGAAAAAAACCTCCACACTCAGGTTTGGGATTTTAGAGAATCCTTTTTACGATTTCTGAACTCCCTGGTGCTGAGATTTTTGGGATTTTATTGGGATTCAGCCTTTGGGGCTGCTCCAGGAGAATTTTTGGGATCAGGGAATGATGTCATGGAATGGGGGTGGATAATGGATAAATGGATCTGGGATATTGGGATGGGCTGAATTCCCTGAGTTTCCTGCATCTGCAGGGAAGTGAAATCCTTTTGGGGTCACTTTTGCATTTTCCCAATGTTCCCCCTAAGGAAAATCCTTCAATCCCAACCCCTGGTGCTGGGGAAATGGGGCTGGGTTGGGATTTGGGGGATGGTTTGGGATTTTGGGGCTGGATTGGGATTTTCAGAGTTGATTGGTGTTTTTTCAGTCTGGATTGAGATTTTGGGGATGGATTGGGATTTTGGGGAATGGATTGGGATTTTCAAGGCTGATTGCTGTTTGTTCAGTCTAGATTGGGAATTTTGGGGATGGATTGGGATTTTGGGGGCTGGATTAGGATTTTCAGGGTTGGTTTTTGTTCTTCAGGGTTGGTTTGAGATTTTTGTTGCTGGTTTGGGATTTTCAGAGTTGGTTGGTGTTTGTTCAGTCTGGATTGGGATTTTTGGGGCTGGTTTGAGATTTTCAGAGTTGGTTTGGGATTTTCAGAGTTGGTTTGGGATTTTCAGAGTTGGTTGGTGTTTGTTCAGTCTGGATTGGGATTTTTAGGGCTGGGTTGGGATTTTGGGGGATGGCTTGTATTCTTCATGGATAGTTTGGGTTTTTTTGTGCTGGTTTGAGATTTTTCAGGGCAGGTTTGGCATTTTCAGGGCTGGTTTGGGATTTTTGGGGTGAATTTGAGTTTTCTGAGGCTGGTTTGATATTTCCAGAGTTGGTTTGGGATTTTTGGGGCTGGTTTGATATTTCCAGGGCTGGTTTAATAGTTTCTGAGGCCAGTTTGATGTTTCCAGGTCCAGTTTGACATTTCCAGGTCCAGTTTGACATTTCCAGGGCCAGTTTGAGATTTTCAGGGCTGGTTTGGGATTTTTGGGGTGAATTTGGGTTTTCTGAGGCTGGTTTGATATTTCCAGGTCCAGTTTGATATTTCATGGCCGCTCCCAGTGCCCACACACCCCTGGCAGTGCCACCACCAGACGTGGCAGCAATTAAGAGCTGAGCCTCTCCCCAGCAATCCCGGAGCTAAGGAGCCACCATGGTCCAGTGCCTCAAAAACCCCCATTAGCCCACGCCACTTATGGCCATAAAATTCCTCGTTTTCTGCTTTTCATCGGCCTCACCCCGGAATCTTCGTTTTGCTTTATTTCTACATTTGCACTCCAACAATGGCAATCAGCCCGTGCCCAGAGTGTTGCAAATCGGAAATTTGTCCACATTTTTTCCACCACCTTCCCGGGCGAAGCTGCTTTTTTCCCTGGGAACGGCCGGGAGCAGGCGGGGGAAGGGGCTGGAGATTGATCGGAGTCGCCGGGATCGGGGAGGGAGAGGCGGAGAATTCCCCAGTGAAAATGCAGCTCCTGGTGGGAGGAGTCCTCTGGAAAATTCCTGCAGTTTTCCCCAAATTTTTCCCACTTTTTTGCTTACTCTTAGGGTTTGAATTTGGGGGTAAAGCGATCTGGACTGGTTAAACGGGGTGAAAGAAGCACGAGGTGTTTCTGTGGGGGATTTGAGGATGGTTTGTTCTGTCTCTCTTGGTTTGGGAAGCGTTTTGGGGTTTGAGGTTTGGGCAGCTGAGCGCTGCTTTCCTGGGATTTGGGGATCAACCCTATAAAATCTGGGCTCGCTGGGACAGCTCCCTGTTCATGTCCCAGAGCTGTGACACCACCTGGGCTTTCCCTGTGGGGACAATTTCAGCTGTTCTGGGGAACCCAGAGCCCTCCCCAGGACACAGTACCTGGGAGCCGAGCAGCTCATCCCAAATCCAGCCCTGATTCCCCCACAGAGCTCATCCCAAATCCATCTCCAGGCTGCTCCCAGCACCGATTCCCCCACCAGGCTCATCCCAAATCCAGTCCCAGGCTGTTCCCAGCCCCGATTCCCAGCTGGGCTCATCCCAAATCCATCTCCAGGCTGCTCCCAGCCCTGATTCCCCTCTGGGCTCATCCCAAATCCATCTCCAAGCTGCTCCCAGCTCTGCTTTCCCCCACTGGATTCACCCCTGCCGGGCTCATCCCAATCCACCCCGGGCTGCTCCCAGCCCTGATTCCCCCATAGAGCTCATCCCAAATCTAACCCCAGGCTGCTCCCAGCCCTAATTCCCCCATAGAGCTCATCTCAAATCCATCCCCAGGCTGCTCCCAGCACCGATTCCCCTCTGGGCTCATCCCAAATCCACCCCCAGGCTGCTCCCGGCCCTGATTCCCCCATAGAGTTCATCCCAAATCCATCTCCAGGCTGCTCCCAGCCCCGATTCCCCCATAGAGCTCATCCCAAATCTAACCCCAGGCTGCTCCCGGCCCTGATTCCCCCATAGAGCTCATCCCAAATCCATCTCCAGGCTGCTCCCAGCCCCGATTCCCCCATAGAGCTCATCCCAAATCCACCCCAGGCTGCTCCCAGCCCCGATTCCTTCACCAGGCTCATCCCAAATCCACCCCCAGGCTGCTCCCAGCCCCGATTCCTTCACCAGGCTCGTCCCTGCCGTGCCCATCCCGCGTTTCCCGGAGCAGGGAGCGCTGTCGCGGCTGGAGCCAGCTGGCCACGGGGACAGTGACCCGCGGCGACCCCTGAGCCCAGCTCGAGCAGAGCCTCGTGCTCCGCGCCCTTCCCAGGGAGGTTTGTCAGAATCCAAAGGAATAGGAGTGGGGGAAGGGGAATAAAATAAAAAAAAAAAAGGAGATTTTTAGGACTTAGCTGCGGTATGCCCGGATTTCCCTCTCTGCCATTTGGACACTGGAGAGAAAAAAACCGGCTGGGATTTAAAGAGGAGGAAAATTCCTGCTGGCGGGAGCAGCCTCGTGCTGGGGGCAGGGGTGACCTACTAAGGGGTTTTTATTCCTCGCCAGCCGCTGGGATATCGGAGCTGTTCCACTCTAATCCATCCTCTGCCGCCCTTCCCGAGCCATCGAACCCGCGGGATCCGCCCCTGTCACCCTCTGTCCTCTGCCTGTCCCGGGATCCTGGGATGGGTGGGATGGAGGCACCTCTGAGCCCGTCCTGTTCCACCCCTCCCGCCATCCCGGGCTGCTGCAAGCCCTGTCCTACCGGCCTTGGGCACTTCCAGGGATGGAGAATCCACAGCTTCCCTGGGAAATCCATTCCGGGCGTCTCTGCCTTCACAGGGAAGAATTTATCTCAAATATCCCATCCAAACCTCTCCTCTTTCATCTCAAATCCTGTCATTCCCTCTCTCACCCCCATTTCGGAGGTGGACACTGGGAAACACCTTTCCCTGAAAACCATCAAGATCACTCAGGCCTTTCCCTTTCCTTTCCTTTCCTTTCCTTTCCTTTCCTTTCCTTTCCTTTCCTTTCCTTTCCTTTCCTTTCCTTTCCTTTCCTTTCCTTTCCTTCCTTTCCTTTCCTTTCCTTTCCTTTCCTTTCCTTTCCTTCCTTTCCTTTCCTTTCCTTTCCTTTCCTTTCCTTTCCTTCCTTCCTTTCCTTTCCTTTCCTTTCCTTTCCTTTCCTTTCCTTTCCTTTCCTTTCCTTTCCTTTCCTTTTCCTTTCCTTTCCTTTCCTTTCCTTCCTTTCCTTTCCTTCCTTTCCTTTCCTTTCCTTTCCTTTCCTTTTCCTTTCCTTTCCTTTCCTTTCCTTCCTTTCCTTTCCTTCCTTTCCTTTCCTTTCCTTTCCCTTTCCTTTTCCTTTCCTTTCCTTTCCTTTCCTTTCCTTTCCTTTCCTTTCCTTTCCTTTCCTTTCCTTTCCTTTCCTTTCCTTTCCTTTCCTGCATTTTTATAAACCCATAAATCCCAGATATTATTTTTATAGGAATGTTTGTCTTTCCTGGGATTCTCCCCACTTATGTTCAGGTGTGAACCTTGACAGGAATTTTCATTTATTCCAATTTATTTCCATTTATTTCCAATTCTCTTCTCTTTGGGACAAAATAAATCCCAGCTGGAGTTGTTTCCCCCCACTAAAACTCAAGAAAAGTCCCAAATCTCAGTTTTTGAGGAGAAGCAATTCCATGAGGTGATGGAGGTCGTGAGGAAATCAGGATTTTCCATGGCAAGAAACTAATTTTTGGATAAATATCTGATTTTTCATGACCTGACCGAGATGATTTTTGCCTCCTCCCAGACTTGCAGATCCCAGGGTGGAATTTTGCTGGCAAAAAAAAAAAGAAATTTTGAGGCTTTTCCCTCCTCTTTCTGTGCACAAACATCCCTCAATTCCCCATCCTGGTGTTTCCTTGGATGCTTTTCCAACCTCTGCACAAATTGATCCCAGGGATCAAATATCAGTTTTTAATGGGGGGAAAAAAAAAAAAAAAGTCCCCCAGCTTTTGGCAGCCAGCAATTTCTGGATTCCAGGAATCCCCCTGGGAGAAGGGGAGCAATCCTGGAATATCCCAAGTTTCCATTGGGAATTTCCCAACCCTGCAGCTGCCAGGGACAGGATTTGGGATAAAATTGACCCTTTTTGGTGTGGAAATTCCTCTGGGAAATTGTCAGCAGAGGGTGACATTGTGCAGGATTGGGGAGTATTTGGGAATATTTGGGATTCTGCTGCCAAAAATCTTGGGAATCTCCAAAGTGAAGGAATTACCTAAAATTCCAAGGAGGCGTGTTGGGTTCTGAGAAAATAAATTTGGGATAATTGGGAATTCTTTTCATGTATTTGCTGTGGGAATATTTTAGATCTAAGCCTCAGCTCTGGGCTAAAAAAATTCCAGATTTTAGGAATACCAGTGAATTTTTAAAAAATCTATGAAACGAGGCATCCGATCCGAGCTTTTCCATGGTTTGGGTGGAATTCTGAGGGTTTAGAAGAGGAACTTTATTGCTATGGGAATGAAATGAATCTAAAGGCTTTTCTGTGGGAACAGGAAAGGATGGAAAAGTGGAATTTTGGCGTCTTGGAGGGAATTCTGTGTCGTTCCCGTGGGATTTTGGGGATAATTTATGGGTTTGTCATAACGAGGATAATTGATGGGTTTGTGGTTGTGGTGATCTGGACTGAACCTGAGCAGGGAGGGTTTGGAGCCAGGTGCTGGAATTCAGGTGGATTGCAGGTTCTTTGCCTGTGGATTGGGAACTTCCAGGGTTTCCCATGTCTCTGGAATGGCTGGGAAAGGAATGGCAGAGAATTCTGGCATTCCCAATCATTCCCAGCCACTCCCAGCCATTTCAGTCGTTCCCAATAATTCCCAATCATTCCCAGCCACTCCCAGCCATTCCCAGTCGTTCCCAATAATTTCCAGTCATTCCCAACCATTCCAAACCATTCCCAGCCATTCCAGCCATTCCCAGTAATTCATAATAATTCCCAGTAATTCCCAACCATTCCCAACCATTCCCAAACATTCCAAACCATCCCATATCATTCCCAACCAATTCCAGTCATTCCCAGTCATTCCCAGTCATTCTCAACCAATTCCAAAGCATTCCCAACCATTCCCAGTCATTCCCAACCATTCCAAACCATTCCAAACCATTCCCAGTCATTCCCAACCATTCCAAACCATTCCCAGTCATTCCAAACCATTCCAAGTCATTCCCAGTCATTCCAAAACATCCCCAAACATTCCCAGTCATTCCAAACCATTCCCAACTATTCCCAGGCATTCCCAACCATTCCCAGCCATTCCCAGGCATTCTCAACCATTCTCAACCATTCCCAACCATTCCCAACCATTCCCAGCCATTCCCAGGCATTCTCAACCATTCCAAACCATTCCCAACAATTCCCAACCATTCCAAACCATTCCCAACAATTCCCAACTATTCCAAACCATTCCAAACCACTCCCAGCCATTCCCAGGTTTAATATCCCAGCAGGGTTTCCCAGGATTTAAAGGAATATCCCAGGAGAACATCCCAGCCCTCGGGCTCCCATTTTCCGGAGCTCTGGCTTTACCCAAATCCTGTTTTTTTTTGGAGAAAGTTGCACCTCCATTTAGAAAACATCCATGCAAACAAAGGAATTCCCAATTTTTCCAAGAGCTCCTGTGCTTTGCTTGGATTGGCCCCCAAGTGTTTTCCTGCTTGGCACAGGGATCCCTGCCTGGGACTGGGATCTGTCCCTGGAACTGGGATCTGTCCCTGGAACTGGGATCTCTCTCAGGAACTGGGATCTGCCCAGGAACTGGGATCTTTCCCAAGAACTGGGATCTTTCCTAGGAGCTGGGATCTCTCTAGGAACTGGGATCTCTCCAGGAACTGGGATCTCTCCCTGGCTGCCACAGCTCTGGAATTGTCCAGCAGCTCCAGGAGCTCCCTCTCTCTGGGACTGGAATCTTTGGGAATCTTCAGGCATGGAGGGAAGTGAGTCAGGCCAGCAAATTCCTTGAGTCAGGACTGGGAGTTCCAGGGAATGTTCAGGGTTTTCTCTTTCTCCTGAGCCATTCCCAGTAGGAATTTGGGATTCCAAGGGAATAATTTGTTAGAAATCTCACAGCACATGCAGACAGTGCCAGGAATCCCACCTGCTCCTTTTGGAACCTCAGTCTCCCAAGGGCCCAGCTGGGAATCAACACATCCAGGTTTTATTCCCATGAAAAGGAATTCTCACCCTCAGCTTCTCCTCTTTATCCTCCCACCATCCCTTGTCTGGTTTTCCCTCCCCAAAACCCCTCCAATTCCAATTCCAATCCCAATCCCAATCCCATGCTGCAGGAACCTCAGAAAAAATGGAAAAGAGAGGAAATAAACCCCAATGGGGTTTCCACTGGGAATGTGGACAATTCCAACCACTGCAGTTTGGAAAGGTTTCACATTCCAGGGGGAGGCAATTCCTTCATCCAGTTCCCCTCTCCCAGGAGGGAAAGCTCCTGGAGTGGAGGATGGAATAATTTCCTCACATTCCCCAGGCAGGAATATCAAAATTTCCTTAAGAATTCCAGGGAATTCACTCTGTTCTGGAAAATGGGGGTTGGCGGGAGAGGGGTTCAGCTCCAGCAGGGTTGGGGGGGGCTTGGATTTCCAAGTCTGGAACCAAATCCCAAATTTCTGGGAATCTGGAAAGGTCAGGGAATCTCACATGGGCTACTCAGGAGCAGGGCAAAGGATTTTATTCTGGGATATTTCACTTTTTGAGCTGAGGGTGGGAATTTTCTTCTTGCAGCTCTTCCCTGTGCAGTTTTCCAGGAGTTTCCTTGGTGTTTCCAACCCTTTTCCCAGTTTTTAGGATCAGCTTTGTTCATGGTTTAGCTCAGAACCTTTCCCTGGATTTGGGATCTCTCAGAGCAGAGCTCAAGCAGGAGGGATTTTGCCATAAGTAGTGAATTGATGGAATTTAAGGAATTTCATCTCTTAACTCCAAATATGGATTTCAAAATCCCAAATTTTCCCCTATTCCCAGGTTATTTCATCCCAAATCCAATCCCTAACTCCAAACCTGACTGTCCCAGGTGTGGTTTGGGAGATGCTGAGTGCCACAATCAGCTCCTGCCCAGGAGGCTGAGGGTCCATGGGGGATCCCAGAGATCCCAAAAGGATCCCAGAGATCCCACCTGGATCCAGGCACAAAATTCCCATCCCTCTCGTGCAATTGTGGTCCCAGGGGAACCAAAAATTTGGTATCAGAGACAATCCCTGGAGAGCAAAGTCCCAACCCTTGGCTCTCCCCGTTTCTGTGGTGTGGTTAAAGTGAATTCAAACAATGGGAAAATGCCAGGATGGCTGGGAACGAGGGAAGGGAAGCAGAAAACAGAAATTTTCTTCTCAAATCCAAATTTTTGGGATTGGAATGGAGCCACTGCTTGGTAGGAAAACAAAAATCTCATTGAAGAGTTGGAAAACAAAGAGGGCTTTTCATTTTGGCACGGCTGAGATGTTTCTGCCTCCTGAGATTGAAATGTTTTAGTTCTTTATTTATTAAAAAACTGAATCAGGGATGATCCAAGATCCTTCTGAACCAGGATGATCCAGAGGTTTGGGTGGGAAACTGGAAACTCCAGAGCTCCAACTCAGAGCAGGAATGCTCCCACCTCAAATCCCACATTTTCCATCCCTCCCCAGGCAGGGCAGGGCTCCTCCTGGCTCCACCCTGCTGGGAATGGCTTTGGAATGCTCAGCTGGAATTCTGGAACAGGAGGGGCTGGGAAAGGTCTCAGCTCTGCCCTCACACATCAGTGGGGGGTTGACTCCTGGGATCATGATCCAAGAACTCAAACGATCCCTTGGATCACATTCTGAGAGGGGAAGGGATCATTCCCATTCCCATGGATCATGATCTACGAGGGGAAGGGATCATTCCCAGCTCTCAAAAGACCCCATGGATCAAATTCCAATAGGGAAAGGATCATTCCCAGTTCCTGGGGATCACATTCCAAGAGGGAGGAGATCATTCCCAGCTCTCCAAAGATCCCTTGGATCACAATCCAGGAGGGAGGAGATAATTCTCAGCTCTCAAAAGATCCCTTGGATCGTGATCCAAAAGGAGATGGGATAATTCTCAGCTCCTGGGAGATCCCTTGGATTACAATCCAAGAGGGGAAGGGATCATTCCCAGCTTTCAAAAGATCCCTTAAATTGCATTCCAAGAGGGAAAGGATCATTCCCAGTTCCTGGGAGATCCCTTGGATCACAATCCAAGAGGGGAAGGGATCATTCCCAGCTCCTGGGGATCCCATTCCATGAAGGAAAGGGATCCCAGCCCTGGGAAAATCCCTCTTTACACTTTAAAATACCCAAGAGGTGAGATCACTCCTCCTGAGGAGAGCCTGGATAAACCCCACAGAATTCTGCACGTGGAATTCTGTAGATGGGATTCTGCAGATGGGATTCTGCAGGTGGGATTCTGCAGATGGGATTCTGCAGATGGAATTTTGCACATGGAATTCTGCACATGGAATTCTGCAGATGGGATTCTGCAGATGGGATTCTGCAGATGGGATTCTGCAGATGGGATTCTGCACATGGAATGCTGCACATGGAGCTCTGGAGAGCTCCTGTGGGGCTGGAAGCTCGGGAGATTCCTCCTGGCTGGTGGCCTTGGGGACATCTGTGTCCTGTGTCCTGGGAATCTCTTCCTGGCCTTGGGGACATTTGTGTCCTGGTGTCCTGGAAAACTCTTCAGGGGATTCCTGCTGGGTGGTGGCTTTGAGGACACCATGTCCTGTGTCCTGGGAATCTCTTCCTGGCCTTGGGGACATCTGTGTCCTGGGAATCTCCTCCTGGGTGGTGCCTTTGGGGACATTTGTGTCCTGTGTCCTGGGAATCTCCTCTTGGGTGGTGGCTTTGGGGACAGCCTGGTGGGGTTGGGCCACCCCATCCTTTATGGGAGTTGGTGTCTGGAGCCCAAGGGTTAAATTGGGGTGAATTCCTGCAGGGATGGGCAGCAGGAGCCAGGCTCAGCACGGCTCCCCTGGCATCAGCCACTCCTGGTGGCGTGGGCACCTTCCTGGTGGATTCCAGCGCTGGGAAAGGAATTTTTGTGCCAAAAATCAGTAAAAATCCACATTGCTGTGCCTGCTCCTCTGCCAAAACCCCTTGGTGTGGTGGCTGGGAATTCCTTACTGGGCCTCAGGATCCCTGAGAAGGAGAAATTTGGGATTCCTGAACAATTTGATCTCAGCACAGCTGGGTCTGTCCCTGCTGGGGGTCAGGAGCTCCATCCCATGAGCAAACCAGGCCTTTTCCATGGATGGAAACCTGGCTTTGGATAAAAAAATCTGATTTTTAATGACCTCGCTGAGATGATTTTTAGGCAGAGCAGGGTGGGGGTGATTCTGTGGGATCAGGATGTGATTCCAGGGTTGTTGTCAGGAGGAGAATCCAAATTCCAGCACCTGTGGGAGAAGCTGCCACCCCATCCTTTATTCCTCCTGCCCTGTCCTGATTCCTTTAAAAACAGAACCCTGACAGAACTAAGGGAATAAAATCACTTGCATTTATTGAAGGGCCTTCAGGTGCATTTTGGGCAGATGAAACCCTCCAGGGGTTACACCCAAAAATGGACCATGGGTCACAGGTTTTCACACTTTTATAAATTTGGTTCATTTGCATGTTTGGGGTTAATCCTCCAATTACAACTTCAGATAATGAAGTCATTTACCCCAAGTTTGCTCCCCCCAAAACTCCCTTTAGTTTCCATTTCTTGGGGCCTGAGGCAGTGAGGGGTCCTTGATTCCCAGCCCAGAGAGGAATTGCTGTGAGTGACCAAACTGGGAGAGCAGCACTGACACTGTGTGTGGGGTTTAGAGCTCTAACTGCAGAACTGCAGGGTTACAAACAGGTGAGAACAGAGAAGCTGGAATGGAGGCCAGAGCAGCTGGTGGCTCTGAGCAGCCCCAGGAGTGCAGGAGGTGCTGCTGTGGCCCTGATTCCTCCATCTCTCCCCTCGTTCCTCCATCCTTCTCCTCATTCCTCCATCATTCCCCTTTCCTCTTCCCTTCCCCTCATTACTTCATCTTTTCCCTCATTCCTTTGCCCTTCCCTCTCTCCTCTGTCCTTTCCCTCGTTCCTATTCAGGTCCCCTCATTCCTGTCTTTCCCCTTCTTCCTCTCTCTGCCCTTCCCCTCATTCCTCCATCCTTCCCCTCATTCCTCCATCCTTCTCCTTATTCCTCCACCCTTCCCTTCATTCCTTCATGCTTCCCCTCGTTCCTCCATCCTTCCCCTCATTCCTCCATCCTTCTCCTCATTCATCTATCCCTCCCCTCCTTCCTCCATCCATCCCCTCGTTCCTCTTCCCTTCCCCTCATTCGTCCATCCTTCCCCTTGTTCCTCTATCCTTTCCCTCACTCCTCCGTCCTTCTCCTGATTCCTCCATCCTTCCCCTCATTCCTCCACCCTTCCCCTCATTCCTTTTCCGTTCCCCTCATTCCTCCACCCTTCCCCTCATTCCTCCATCCTTCCCCTCGTTCCTTTTTCCTTCCCTTCATTTCTCCACCATTCCCCTCGTTCCTTTTCCCTTCTCCTCCTTCCTCCACCCTTCCCCTCGTTCCTTTTCCCTTCCCCTCTTTCCTTTTCCCTTCCCCTCATTCCCCCACCCTTCCCCTCGTTCCTTTTCCCTTCCCCTCTTTCCTTTTCCCTTCCCCTCGTTCCTTTTCCCTTCCCCTCGTTCCCCTGCCCTTCCCGGCCCTGCTCCGCCGCATTCCCAGCCCCGACCCCTCCGGGCCCCGCGCCCCTCGTCCCTCCCCCCGCGGCATCCCGGGCTCCTTCCCGGGGGTTTTAATATTCAGCCCGCACCTTCCACATGAGCAGTGCTGAAGAGCGGAGTGTCGGGGTTTATTGATATCCCCCGGGGCCGCTCGGGGCTGTCAGCTGCACATTCAGCCTCCCGCGACCCCCTAAGGTGCGGGTCCTGGCAGCTCTAAAGGAATCCGCACAAAAAAAAAAATCCCGTTTTTTGTTCTGCCCAAGGTGAGACAATGCGGGCAGGGCCCTGCTGCAGATGACAGCGCTGATAAAGGAGCGCGGCGCAGGGATGTCTTCCTTTCTTCGCGCTGCTTCTTTCAATCCTTCTTTCTGTCACTCGCATTCTCTCCTCCCTACACTTCCCTTTCTTCTCTTTCTTGGCGGCAGGGACGGGCCCGGGGGTTCAATCGCGGGCGAATGTCACACCCCGCTCGCTGCGCATCCCGGGGCTGCGAGGGGCAGCATCCCGGGCTCCTGACATGAATGGAGAGCTGGGAGCGATTCTGGGGGGAAAAGGGGGCAGGGGAGGGTGGGAAACGTGGTGGGAAAGGGAGAGGAGGCAGCAGAAAGGCGGGAGGAAAAGTGGGATTTGTGGTGAGGCAGGAGGAGGTGAACATCCATATATAAATATATATAAATATATAAAAAGATACATATATATATATATATATATCCATGCATAGAAGTAGATTGATAAATATATAAATATGTAGAAAGTGTAATACCCAAATCAAAACCCACAGGGACACAGCGAAGGATAAAAAAAATCAGATATTCCAAGAATCCTCCCTGAGTTTTGCTGCATCCCTGATTTCCCAGATGAAGCACGAGGCAAGGGAAGGGAGGAGGTGGCTCAGGGATACTGGGATCTGGAACTGGGACTGGGATCTGTCCCTGGAACTGGGATCTGGAACTAGGATCTGTCCTTGGCACTGGGATCTGGAACTGGGACTGGAATCTGGAACTGGGACTGGGATCTGGAACTGGGACCGGGATCTGGAACTGGCACTGGGATCTTTCCTTGGCACTGGGATCTTTCCCTAAACTGGCATCTTTCCTTGGCACTGGGATCTGTCGCTGGCACTGGGATCTGTCCTTGGATCAGGGATCTGTCTCTGGCACTGGGATCTCTCCTTGGCACTGGGATCTGTCCTTGGCACTGGGATCTGTCCCTGGCACTGGGATCTGTCCTTGGATCAGGGATCTGTCTCTGGCACTGAGATATGTCCTTGGCACTGGGATCTGTCCCTGGGATCTGTCCCTGGCACTGGGATCTCTCTCTCAAACAGGGATCTCTCTTTGGAACTGGGATCTGTCCCAGAAACTGGGATCTCCTTGGAACTGGAATTTCCTACTGGCCCTGGATCTCTCCGTGGCTACCACAGCTCTGGAGCTGTCCAGCAGCCCCAGGAGCTCCCTCTCTCCAGGACTGGAATCTTTGGGAATCTTTGGGTGTGCAGGGAAGGGCTCTTCCTCCTGCAGGGTGATCACTTTGCTGTCCCATCTACACCCACCACACTCACAGAGCCCCCAAACTTCTAATTTGGGTGGAATTGGTTCCTCTTCCCAGGAAGAGTCTCCAGAGAGGTCTGGACAGCGCTGGAGCAGCAGGGGAAGCACAGGACAGGACTGAGGAGCCCAGAGAGATGAGGCCAGAGTGGCACAGGCTGATGGATCCCAGTCCTAAACTGGGGCTGGACATTCCCAGGCTGTCCCTGGTCCTGGCTGGAGCCACATCCCAGTCCAGAGGTGGCACAGGCTGGTGGATCCCAGTCCCAAACTGGGGCTGAGCATTCCCAGGGTGTCCCTGGCTCTGGCTGGAGCCACATCCCAGTCCAGAGTGGCACAGTTTGGTGCATCCCAGTCCCAAACTGGGGCTGAGCCTGAGGAGGATCCAGGCCCAGGCCAGGGAGCTGCCCCAGGACCCCCAGCACCCAAACCCAGCATGCCAGGATAAACATGGGCAGGGAATTTTCCCCTCTGGTCATTCCCTCCCCAATTTCCCAACCCCAGGCTGGTCCCTCATGCCTGGCAGTGTCCCCTGCAGGCAGGGAATTGGATCCCTGCTCGGGGTTCTCCAGGAATCCTGGGATCAGGGATTCTCTGGGATCAGATCCCTGTAAATCCAGGGATTATGTGGGATCAGATCCTTGTAAATGCAGGGATTGTCCATGGTCAGATCTCCCATTTTATACATTACCCTGTAAATTCAGGAGTTATGGGACTGGATCCCTGTAAATCCAGGGGCTATCCAGGACTGGATCTCTGTGAATCCAGGGGTTATGGGGGATTGGATCCCTGTAAATTAAGGGATTCTCTGGGATCAGATCACCCACCTGATACCTTACCCTGTAAGTCCAGGTTATGGGATTGGATCCCTGTAAATCCAGGGGTTATTTGGGATCAGATCCCTGTAAACCCAAGGGTTATTTGGGATTGGATCCCTGTAAACCCAAGGGTTATTTGGGATTGGATCCCTGTAAACCCAAGGGTTATTTGGAATCAGATGTCCCAGCCCTGGTGCCCGCAGGTTCCCCGTGCCCAGCCCTCCCAGCCCTGTGGGATGTGTTTGTGCAGCTCCATGGGGAACCCTTGTGAGGAACCAGCAGGGCTGGAGCAGGAAAGGGAAGAAAACAACAACAACAAAAAAAAAAAAGCAGGAAACTCCAGAGACAGTGAGCAGAGCTTTTCCTCCCACCACCCTTGTTGTTGTTCCTCCAGCCTGGATCCCAGATTCCCTTTGCCTCCCAGTTTGGGGAGCACTGGTGGTGCCCCTCTTTGAGTGGGAGAGTTGGGAACATCCTGGATCCTTCCCTCCTTGCCCTGATGCCTTGGGATGGCTGTCTGGAACAGTGGAACAAGATGCAGATAGTAAAATTGGGAATTTATTCAGGGCCTTCCACAGACTCACCTTGGGCTGGCAGAAGCCTCTGAGGCTGCACCCAAAACGGGCACAGGTTTTTGTGCCAATTATAAATTTGGTTCATTTGCATATCAAGAATTAATCCTCCAATTATAACTTCAGGTAATGAAGTTTGCTCCCCCACAATTCATTTTGTTTGTACTTTTGGAGGCCTGAGACAATAAGGTGTTGTTGAGTTCCAGGCTTGGAGAGGATTTTGCCTGAATAAAATGGGAGAACAGCAGCTGACAGACCATGGAGTTTGAGAGTTGTACATAAAGCAGCAGAGGATCTGGAAAACAGAAAATTAAATCCTAAAGCATCCCCTCCCTCCCGGGCTGGGTCCTGCGCCTGCCACAGGCACGAGGCCATGAATATTGAAGTGCCAGAGGGGCTTTTTATGGACTCCACAGATGTGCCGGGACTCGGGGCCGGCCCCATCACCTCGGGCCGCCTGAAAGACCGAACAAAGCCCGAAGAAAGAGGGCGAGGGGCGGAGGGGCAGGGAGGCGAGGACCAGGAAAAAGTTGAAAGCGAAGAAAAGAGGGCTGGGGTTGATGGATATTCCATCTGTTTATGTTCAGGGAATTCACAAAGGCTGCGGGGACGGGGCTCCCTGTTTGCCCCCCCTCCCTCCCTCCGAATGGTCGCGATGGGTTGGGTTTGTTCGCCTCTGCAAGGAGAAGAAAGTTTTGGGGTTTGTGATGTGTGTGGGGGCAGGGCAGTGGGCCAGAGCCTCGGGATCAGCCCCATGGATCCCGTTATTCCCACGGGGAGACTCTGGGATCAGATCAGCCTCGTGGATCCCTCTATTCCCACAGGGAGGCTCTGGGATCTGATCTGGGATCAGATCCATCCCGTGGATCCCACTATTCCCACAGGGAGACTCTGAGAGGGGATCTGGGATCAGATCAGCTCTGTGGATCCGACTATTCCCAGAAGGTGACTCTGGGATGGGGTCTGGGATCAGATCAGCCCCATGGATCCCACTATTCCCACATGGAACCTCTGGGATCTGATTTGGAATCAGATCAGCCTCATGGATTCTGCTGTTCCCACAGGGAGACTGAGATCAGATCTGGGATCAGATCCATCCCATGGATCCCACTATTCCCACACAGAACCTCTGGGATCCCTGTGGATCCCAGTATTCCCACAGGGACACTCTGGGATTGGATCTGGGATCAGATCAGCCCCATGGATCCCATTATTGCAACAGAGAGACTCTGGGATCAGATCTGGGATCAGATCACCCCGTGGATCCTGTTATTCCCACAAGGAGACTCTGGGATGGGATGTGGAATCAGATCCCTCCCCCTATAAAGCCAGACAAGCTCTGGGCTCTTCTCTGAGGTTTTTTTTGGGCTCCACGTGTGGCTTTGGGAAGGAGCAGCTGGGGAGGGATGAAATTCCATCTCTTTTTTGGGTTTGGAAAAGCTCTCCTGGCATTCAGCTCCCAGCCAGGGGATGTTCTGAGCCTGGTCTGGCTGTGCTTGGAGCAGGTCCTGGCTCTGGCCAGAGGATTTTGGGTGGATATTTGTCCTGGTTTGGAGGACAGGTGTCTGCCAATAAAGGCAGAAATGGAGAATGTAAACCCCCTCCTCCAAATTATTATAATTTTGAAATTAAGGATCTCTCAGGCAAAGATATGGGAATAGGAATAACAGTTCTGCACTAGGAAAATTAAAATAGAAATACAGTATTACGAAGAACAATCCCAAAATACTGACAGGTTTGGCTTTCCTCTGGAATCCAGTGGAAAGAAGGTGCCTTGGTGTCCAAAATCTCAGTTTTTCTCTGAGTAGGAAAGGTTTGGCTCCTCCCCTGGCTGGAGCATCTCCCAGTGGGATGATGGAATAGAGAAAGATAGTGAAAAATATGGAAAAATTGAGGAAAAATAGAGAAAAACTGAAAAATAGAGAAAATTCTGGAAAAATAGAGAAAAATAAGGGGAAATAGGGGACAATACAGGAAAATACAGAAAAAATAGAGACAAATATGGGAAATGGAGAGGAATGGAGAAAATAGAGGAAAAATACAGAAAAATAGAGGAAAATATGGAAAAATAGAGAAAAATAGAAAAAACAGAAAAATAGAGAAAAATAGAGAAAATTCTGGGAAAATATGGAAAAATAGAGAAAAAACAGAGAAAAACAGAAAAATATGAAAAAATGGAGACAAATAAGGGAAAACGGGAAAATACAGAAAAAAGAGAAAAAATATGAAAACGGAGAGAAATGCAGAAAATAGAGAACAATGGAGAAAATACAGAAAAAATGGAGCAAAATAGAGGAAAATATGGAAAAAAATAGAGAAAAATATGGAAAGTTAGAAAAAAATATGGAAAATTCGAAAAAATGTAGAAAATGAGAGAAAATTAGATATAAATTCCCCAGCTGATCCCCAAATATCTGATTTTCCTGGCTGCTATTCCAAGGCATCCCCAACTCCCTGGCACAAAATTCCTTGATTAAATCTCACCTCCAGAATTTAATTTTCTGCGTCTGCTCCACAGCACAGCCTGGAAAACACCAGGAAAGGGTTGGGAAAGGGAGGGAAGAGAATTCCAAGGTTTTGTTGTGTGTGCTGGAGGGATTTCTGGGAATTTCAGGTATTTGGGGTCTGGGAATGTGCTTGGGGATGGGAATAGGGAGCAGGGGATGGGTTTGTGCCACTCACAGCCCCACCTGCAGTTCCCTGGGAATTCAGGAATTCCAATTTTTCCAAGCAGGGAGAGACAAGGGGGTTCTTTTTTTGGGCTCCTCCAGGATTTGTTTGCAGCTGGGTGGGCTCAGTTTGTTCCTGCCTGGGGAAAAGCAGAGCTGGGGAGGCTGGGGGAAAATAAAAAAAAATTAAAAAAAAAATTAAAAGGGCTTTTTATTCCTGAAATTACAATTTCTTTCTAAAAGCAAAGAGATTTGTGCAGTTTGAGCTTTTCATTCTGAGCTGCAGAACAGTTACTCTGAAAGAGATGAAAAAACAATGGAATAATTTCTAAAAATCCCAGATACAGTGGGATCAGCATGAGTCCTAAAACCCACACACTTCTCTCTGGTTTTTCATTTTCTCCTGGTTTTTCCTTTTCTCTTCAGTTTTCCATTTTCTCTTCAGTTTTCCTTATTCTCTGCTTTGTCCTGCTGGGAGGTTTTCCCCTCCTCTCCTGGTTTTCCCTTTTCTCCTGGCTTTCCCTTCTTTCCTGGCTTTCCCTTCTCTCCTGGTTTTTCCTTTTCTCTTCCCTTTTCTATTTTCTCTTCAGTTTTCCTGTTCTCTGCCTTGTCCTGCAGGGAGGTTTTCCCCTCCTCTCCTGATTTTTCCTTCTCTCCTGGTCTCCTCTTCTGGTTTTTCCTTTTCTCTTCAGTTTTCCATTTTCTTTTCAGTTTTCCATTTTCTCTCCAGTTTTCCCTGTTGTCTGCCTTGTCCTGCTGGGAAGTTTTCCCCTCCTCTCCCGGTTTCCCCTTCTTTCCTGGTTTTTCCTTTTCTCTTCAGTTTTCCATTTCCTCTTCACTTTTCCATTTTCTATTCAGTTTTCCCTGTTCTCTGCCTTGTCCTGCTGGGTGGTTTCCCCCTCTGCTCATTCCTGGCTCTGCTTTTCCTGTCAATCTTTGCCAGGATCAGATCCTGCTGCTTCCCATCCTTCATCCTTCCCACCCAGGAAGGTGCTGCTGGAAATTTCTGCTCCTTCCCCTTCACAGAGCAAAGGGTAAAACACCACCAGGCCATTGCTGTGGCAAAAATCCCTGGAAATTTGGGTCTCTCCTTGCTCCCATTGCTGGCAGCTGCTGCTCACCAGGGATGGGTTGGAAAAGATGAGGGTTTGAGTTTGGGATTCTCCACAGCTTTGGGAAATCAAGCAGAAAGAGCTTCGGGGAGAATGTGGGAATGGATTGTCTGGGATATCCCAGCTTGGTTAGGAATGGGAATGAGCTGTGGGGCTGTGAGAGGGGCAGGAGAATGTGGGAATGGATTGTCTGGGATATCCCAGCTTGGCTGGGAATGGGAATGAGCTGTGGGGCTATGAGAGGGGCAGGAGAATGTGAGAATGGATTGATTGGGATATCCCAGCTTGGTTGGGAATGGGGTTGTGAGAGGGGCAGGAGAATGTGAGAATGGATTGATTGGGATATCCCAGCTTGGTTGGGAATGGGGCTGTGAGAGGGGCCGAGAATATGGGAAGGATTGTCTGGGATATTCCAGCTTGGCTGGGAATGGGAGTGACCTGTGGGGCTATGAGACTTTGGGGAGAATGGGGAATGAATTGTCCAGAAATCCAGCTTGGTTGGGCATGGGACTGTGAGGGGCAGGAAATGTGGGAAGGATGTCTGGGATACCCCAGCTTGGCTGGGAATGGGCTGTGAGAGG
>NC_136676.1:1126470-1176433 GCF_903797595.1 Erithacus rubecula
TGGGCTACTCAGGAGCAGGGCAAAGGATTTTATTCTGGGATATTTCACTTTTTGAGGAGGTGGGAATTTTCTTCTTGCAGCTCTTCCCTGTGCAGTTTCCAGGAGTTTCCTTGGTGTTTCCAACCCTTTTCCCAGTTTTTAGGATCAGCTTTGTTCATGGTTTAGCTCAGAACCTTTCCCTGGATTTGGGATCTCTCAGAGCAGAGCTCAAGCAGGAGGGATTTTGCCATAAGTAGTGAATTGATGGAATTTAAGGAATTTCATCTCTTAACTCCAAATATGGATTTCAAAATCCCAAATTTTCCCCTATTCCAGGTTATTTCATCCCAAATCCAACCCTAACTCCAAACCGACTGTCCCAGGTGTGGTTTGGGAGATGCGAGTGCCACAATCAGCTCCTGCCCAGGAGGCTGAGGGTCCATGGGGGATCCCAGAGATCCCAAAAGGATCCCAGAGATCCCACCTGGATCCAGGCACAAAATTCCCATCCTCTCGTGCAATTGTGGTCCCAGGGGAACCAAAAATTTGGTATCAGAGACAATCCCTGGAGAGCAAAGTCCCAACCCTTGGCTCTCCCGTTTCTGTGGTGTGGTTAAAGTGAATTCAAACAATGGGAAAATGCCAGGATGGCTGGGAACGAGGGAAGGGAAGCAGAAAACAGAAATTTTCTTCTCAAATCCAAATTTTTGGGATTGGAATGGAGCCACTGCTTGGTAGGAAAACAAAAATCTCATTGAAGAGTTGGAAAACAAAGAGGGTTTTTCATTTTGGCACGGCTGAGATGTTTCTGCCTCCTGGGATTGAAATGTTTTAGTTCTTTATTTATTAAAAAACTGACTCAGGGATGATCCAAGATCCTTCTGAACCAGGATGATCCAGAGGTTTGGGTGGGAAACTGGAAACTCCAGAGCTCCAACTCAGAGCAGGAATGCTCCACCTCAAATCCCACATTTTCCATCCCTCCCCAGGCAGGGCAGGGCTCCTCCTGGCTCCACCCTGCTGGGAATGGCTTTGGAATGCCTCAGCTGGAATTCTGGAACAGGAGGGGCTGGGAAAGGTCTCAGCTCTGCCCTCACACATCAGTGGGGGGTTGACTCCTGGGATCATGATCCAAGAACTCAAACGATCCCTTGGATCACATTCTGAGAGGGGAAGGGATCATTCCCATTCCCATGGATCATGATCTACGAGGGGAAGGGATCATTCCCAGCTCTCAAAAGACCCCATGGATCAAATTCCAATAGGGAAAGGATCATTCCCAGTTCCTGGGGATCACATTCCAAGAGGGAGGAGATCATTCCCAGCTCTCCAAAGATCCCTTGGATCACAATCCAGGAGGAGGAGATAATTCTCAGCTCTCAAAAGATCCCTTGGATCGTGATCCAAAAGGAGATGTGGATAATTCTCAGCTCCTGGAGATCCCTGGATTACAATCCAAGAGGGGAAGGGATCATTCCCAGCTTTCAAAAGACCCTTAAATTGCATTCCAAGAGGGAAAGGATCATTCCCGTTCCTGGGAGATCCCTTGGATCACAATCCAAGAGGGGAAGGGATCATTCCCAGCTCCTGGGGATCCCATTCCATGAAGGAAAGGGATCCCAGCCCTGGGAAAATCCCTCTTTACACTTTAAAATACCCAAGAGGTGAGATCACTCCTCCTGAGGAGAGCCTGATAAACCCCACAGAATTCTGCACGTGGAATTCTGTAGATGGGATTCTGCAGATGGGATTCTGCAGGTGGGATTCTGCAGATGGGATTCTGCAGATGGAATTTTGCACAGGAATTCTGCACATGGAATTCTGCAGATGGGATTCTGCAGATGGGATTCTGCAGATGGGATTCTGCAGATGGGATTCTGCACATGGAATGCTGCACATGGAGCTCTGGAGAGCTCCTGTGGGGCTGGAAGCTCGGGAGATTCCTCCTGGCTGGTGGCCTTGGGGACATCTGTGTCCTGTGTCCTGGGAATCTCTTCCTGGCCTTGGGGACATTTGTGTCCTGGTGTCCTGGAAACTCTTCAGGGATTCCTGCTGGGTGGTGGCTTTGGGGACACCATGTCCTGTGTCCTGGGAATCTTTCCTGGCCTTGGGGACATCTGTGTCCTGGGAATCTCCTCCTGGGTGGTGCCTTTGGGGACATTTGTGTCCTGTGTCCTGGGAATCTCCTCTTGGGTGGTGGCTTTGGGGACAGCCTGGTGGGGTTGGGCCCCCCCATCCTTTATGGGAGTTGGTGTCTGGAGCCCAAGGGTTAAATTGGGGTGAATTCCTGCAGGGATGGGCAGCAGGAGCCAGGCTCAGCACGGCTCCCCTGGCATCAGCCACTCCTGGTGGCGTGGGCACCTTCCTGGTGGATTCCAGCGCTGGGAAAGGAATTTTTGTGCCAAAAATCAGTAAAAATCCACATTGCTGTGCCTGCTCCTCTGCCAAAACCCCTTGGTGTGGTGGCTGGAATTCCTTACTGGGCCTCAGGATCCCTGAGAAGGAGAAATTTGGGATTCCTGAACAATTTGATCTCAGCACAGCTGGGTCTGTCCCTGCTGGGGGTCAGGAGCTCCATCCCATGAGCAAACCAGGCCTTTTCCATGGATGGAAACCTGGCTTTGGATAAAAAAATCTGATTTTTAATGACCTCGATGAGATGATTTTTAGGCAGAGCAGGGTGGGGGTGATTCTGTGGGATCAGGATGTGATTCCAGGGTTGTTGTCAGGAGGAGAATCCAAATTCCAGCACCTGTGGGAGAAGCTGCCACCCCATCCTTTATTCCTCCTGCCCTGTCCTGATTCCTTTAAAAACAGAACCCTGACAGAACTAAGGGAATAAAATCACTTGCATTTATTGAAGGGCCTTCAGGTGCATTTTGGGCAGATGAAACCCTCCAGGGGTTACACCCAAAAATGGACCATGGGTCACAGGTTTTCACACTTTTATAAATTTGGTTCATTTGCATGTTTGGGGTTAATCCTCCAATTACAACTTCAGATAATGAAGTCATTTACCCCAAGTTTGCTCCCCCCAAAACTCCCTTTAGTTTCCATTTCTTGGGGCCTGAGGCACTGAGGGGTCCTTGATTCCCAGCCCAGAGAGGAATTGCTGTGAGTGACCAAACTGGGAGAGCAGCACTGACACTGTGTGTGGGGTCTAGAGCTCTAACTGCAGAACTGCAGGGTTACAAACAGGTGAGAACAGAGAAGCTGGAATGGAGGCCAGAGCAGCTGGTGGCTCTGAGCAGCCCCAGGAGTGCAGGAGGTGCTGCTGTGGCCCTGATTCCTCCATCTCTCCCCTCGTTCCTCCATCCTTCTCCTCATTCCTCCATCATTCCCCTTTCCTCTTCCCTTCCCCTCATTACTTCATCTTTTCCCTCATTCCTTTGCCCTTCCCTCTCTCCTCTGTCCTTTCCCTCGTTCCTATTCAGGTCCCCTCATTCCTGTCTTTCCCCTTCTTCCTCTCTCTGCCCTTCCCCTCATTCCTCCATCCTTCCCCTCATTCCTCCATCCTTCTCCTTATTCCTCCACCCTTCCCTTCATTCCTTCATGCTTCCCCTCGTTCCTCCATCCTTCCCCTCATTCCTCCATCCTTCTCCTCATTCATCTATCCCTCCCCTCCTTCCTCCATCCATCCCCTCGTTCCTCTTCCCTTCCCCTCATTCGTCCATCCTTCCCCTTGTTCCTCTATCCTTTCCCTCACTCCTCCGTCCTTCTCCCTGATTCCTCCATCCTTCCCTCATTCCTCCACCCTTCCCCTCATTCCTTTTCCGTTCCCCTCATTCCTCCACCCTTCCCCTCATTCCTCCATCCTTCCCCTCGTTCCTTTTTCCTTCCCTTCATTTCTCCACCATTCCCTCGTTTCCTTTTCCCTTCTCCTCCTTCCTCCACCCTTCCCCTCGTTCCTTTTCCCTTCCCCTCTTTCCTTTTCCCTTCCCCTCATTCCCCCCCCCTTCCCCTCGTTCCTTTTCCCTTCCCCTCTTTCCTTTTCCCTTCCCCTCGTTCCTTTTCCCTTCCCCTCGTTCCCCTGCCCTTCCCGGCCCTGCTCCGCCGCATCCCAGCCCCGACCCCTCCGGGCCCCCGCGCCCCTCGTCCCTCCCCCCGCGGCATCCCGGGCTCCTTCCCGGGGGTTTTAATATTCAGCCCGCACCTTCCACATGAGCAGTGCTGAAGAGCGGAGTGTCGGGGTTTATTGATATCCCCCGGGGCCGCTCGGGGCTGTCAGCTGCACATTCAGCCTCCCGCGACCCCCTAAGGTGCGGGTCCTGGCAGCTCTAAAGGAATCCGCACAAAAAAAAAATCCCTTTTTTTGTTCTGCCCAAGGTGAGACAATGCGGGCAGGGCCCTGCTGCAGATGACAGCGCTGATAAAGGAGCGCGGCGCAGGGATGTCTTCCTTTCTTCGCGCTGCTTCTTTCAATCCTTCTTTCTGTCACTCGCATTCTCTCCTCCCTACACTTCCCTTTCTTCTCTTTCTTGGCGGCAGGGACGGGCCCGGGGGTTCAATCGCGGGCGAATGTCACACCCCGCTCGCTGCGCATCCCGGGGCTGCGAGGGGCAGCATCCCGGGCTCCTGACATGAATGGAGAGCTGGGAGCGATTCTGGGGGGAAAAGGGGGCAGGGGAGGGTGGGAAACGTGGTGGGAAAGGGAGAGGAGGCAGCAGAAAGGCGGGAGGAAAAGTGGGATTTGTGGTGAGGCAGGAGGAGGTGAACATCCATATATAAATATATATAAATATATAAAAAGATACATATATATATATATCCATGCATAGAAGTAGATTGATAAATATATAAATATGTAGAAAGTGTAATACCCAAATCAAAACCCACAGGGACACAGCGAAGGATAAAAAAAATCAGATATTCCAAGAATCCTCCCTGAGTTTTGCTGCATCCCTGATTTCCCAGATGAAGCACGAGGCAAGGGAAGGGAGGAGGTGGCTCAGGGATACTGGGATCTGGAACTGGGACTGGGTTCTGTCCCTGGAACTGGGATCTGGAACTAGGATCTGTCCTTGGCACTGGGATCTGGAACTGGCATTGGGATCTAGAACTGGGACTGGGATCTGGAACTGGGACTGGGATCTGGAACTGGGACTGGGATCTGGAACTGGCACTGGGATCTTTCCTTGGCACTGGGATCTTTCCCTAAACTGGCATCTTTCCTTGGCACTGGGAGCTGTCGCTGGCACTGGGATCTGTCCTTGGATCAGGGATCTGTCCCTGGCACTGGGATCTCTCCTTGGCACTGGGATCTCTCCTTGGCACTGGGATCTGTCCCTGGCACTGGGATCTGTCCTTGGATCAGGGATCTGTCTCTGGCACTGAGATATGTCCTTGGCACTGGGATCTGTCCCTGGGATCTGTCCCTGGCACTGGGATCTCTCTCTCAAACAGGGATCTCTCTTTGGAACTGGGATCTGTCCCAGAAACTGGGATCTCCTTGGAACTGGGATTTCCTACTGGCCCTGGATCTCTCCGTGGCTACCACAGCTCTGGAGCTGTCCAGCAGCCCCAGAGCTCCCTCTCTCCAGGACTGGAATCTTTGGGAATCTTTGGGTGTGCAGGGAAGGGCTCTTCCTCCTGCAGGGTGATCACTTTGCTGTCCCATCCACACCCACCACACTCACAGAGCCCCCAAACTTCTAATTTGGGTGGAATTGGTTCCTCTTCCCAGGAAGAGTCTCCAGAGAGGTCTGGAAATATCTGGGCAGGGCTGGAGCAGCAGGGGAAGCACAGGACAGGACTGAGGAGCCCAGAGAGATGAGGCCAGAGTGGCACAGGCTGATGGATCCCAGTCCTAAACTGGGGCTGGACATTCCCAGGCTGTCCCTGGTCCTGGCTGGAGCCACATCTGAGTCCAGAGGTGGCACAGGCTGGTGGATCCCAGTCCCAAACTGGGGCTGAGCATTCCCAGGGTGTCCCTGGCTCTGGCTGGAGCCACATCCCAGTCCAGAGTGGCACAGTTTGGTGCATCCCAGTCCCAAACTGGGGCTGAGCCTGAGGAGGATCCAGGCCCAGGCCAGGGAGCTGCCCCAGGACCCCCAGCACCCAAACCCAGCATGCCAGGATAAACATGGGCAGGGAATTTTCCCCTCTGGTCATTCCCTCCCCAATTTCCCAACCCCAGGCTGGTCCCTCATGCCTGGCAGTGTCCCCTGCAGGCAGGGATTGGATCCCTGCTCGGGGTTCTCCAGGAATCCTGGGATCAGGGATTCTCTGGGATCAGATCCCTGTAAATCCAGGGATTATGTGGGATCAGATCCTTGTAAATGCAGGGATTGTCCATGGTCAGATCTCCCATTTTATACATTACCCTGTAAATTCAGGAGTTATGGGACTGGATCCCTGTAAATCCAGGGGCTATCCAGGACTGGATCTCTGTGAATCCAGGGGTTATGGGGGATTGGATCCCTGTAAATTCAGGGATTCTCTGGGATCAGATCACCCACCTGATACCTTACCCTGTAAGTCCAGGTTATGGGATTGGATCCCTGTAAATCCAGGGGTTATTTGGGATCAGATCCCTGTAAACCCAAGGGTTATTTGGGATTGGATCCCTGTAAACCCAAGGGTTATTTGGAATCAGATGTCCCAGCCCTGGTGCCAGCAGGTTCCCCGTGCCCAGCCCTCCCAGCCCTGTGGGATGTGTTTGTGCAGCTCCATGGGGAAGCCTTGTGAGGAACCAGCAGGGCTGGAGCAGGAAAGGGAAGAAAACAAAAAAACAAAAACAAAAAAAAAAAAAAAAAAAAAAAAAAAAAGCAGGAAACTCCAGAGACAGTGAGCAGAGCTTTTCCTCCCACCACCCTTGTTGTTGTTCCTCCAGCCTGGATCCCAGATTCCCTTTGCCTCCCAGTTTGGGGAGCACTGGTGGTGCCCCTCTTTGAGTGGGAGAGTTGGGAACATCCTGGATCCTTCCCTCCTTGCCCTGATGCCTTGGGATGGCTGTCTGGAACAGTGGAACAAGATGCAGATAGTAAAATTGGGAATTTATTCAGGGCCTTCCACAGACTCACCTTGGGCTGGCAGAAGCCTCTGAGGCTGCACCCAAAACGGGCACAGGTTTTTGTGCCAATTATAAATTTGGTTCATTTGCATATCAAGAATTAATCCTCCAATTATAACTTCAGGTAATGAAGTAATTTACCCCCAGTTTGCTCCCCCACAATTCATTTTGTTTGTACTTTTGGAGGCCTGAGACAATAAGGTGTTGTTGAGTTCCAGGCTTGGAGAGGATTTTGCCTGAATAAAATGGGAGAACAGCAGCTGACAGACCATGGAGTTTGAGAGTTGTACATAAAGCAGCAGAGGATCTGGAAAACAGAAAATTAAATCCTAAAGCATCCCCTCCCTCCCGGGCTGGGTCCTGCGCCTGCCACAGGCACGAGGCCATGAATATTGAAGTGCCAGAGGGGCTTTTTATGGACTCCACAGATGTGCCGGGACTCGGGGCCGGCCCCATCACCTCGGGCCGCCTGAAAAGACCGAACAAAAGCCCGAAGAAAGAGGGCGAGGGGCGGAGGGGGCAGGGAGGCGAGGACCAGGAAAAAGTTGAAAGCGAAGAAAAGAGGGCTGGGGTTGATGGATATTCCATCTGTTTATGTTCAGGGAATTCACAAAGGCTGCGGGGACGGGGCTCCCTGTTTGCCCCCCCTCCCTCCCTCCGAATGGTCGCGATGGGTTGGGTTTGTTCGCCTCTGCAAGGAGAAGAAAGTTTTGGGGTTTGTGATGTGTGTGGGGGCAGGGCAGTGGGCCAGAGCCTCGGGATCAGCCCCATGGATCCCGTTATTCCCACGGGGAGACTCTGGGATCAGATCAGCCTCGTGGATCCCTCTATTCCCACAGGGAGGCTCTGGGATCTGATCTGGGATCAGATCCATCCCATGGATCCCAGTATTCCCACACAGAACCTCTGGGATCCAAAACGGGATCAGATCATCCCTGTGGATCCCACTATTCCCACACAGAACCTCTGGGATCCAAAACGGGATCAGATCCATCCCATGGATCCCACTATTCCCACACAGAACCTCTGGGATCCAAAACGGGATCAGATCATCCCTGTGGATCCCACTATTCCCACACAGAACCTCTGGGATCCAAAACGGGATCAGATCATCCCTGTGGATCCCACTATTCCCACACAGAACCTGTGGGATCCAAAACGGGATCAGATCATCCCTGTGGATCCCAGTATTCCCACAGGGACACTCTGGGATTGGATCTGGGATCAGATCAGCCCCATGGATCCCATTATTGCAACAGAGAGACTCTGGGATCAGATCTGGGATCAGATCACCCCGTGGATCCTGTTATTCCCACAAGGAGACTCTGGGATGGGATGTGGGATCAGATCCCTCCCCCTATAAAGCTAGACAAGCTCTGGGCTCTTCCCTGGGGTTTTTTTTGGGCTCCACGTGTGGCTTTGGGAAGGAGCAGCTGGGGAGGGATGAAATTCCATCTCTTTTTTGGGTTTGGAAAAGCTCTCCTGGCATTCAGCTCCCAGCCAGGGGATGTTCTGAGGCTGGTCTGGCTGTGCTTGGAGCAGGTCCTGGCTCTGGCCAGAGGATTTTGGGGTGGATATTTGTCCTGGTTTGGAGGACAGGTGTCTGCCAATAAAGGCAGAAATGGAGAATGTAAACCCCCTCCTCCAAATTATTATAATTTTGAAATTAAGGATCTCTCAGGCAAATATATGGGAATAGGAATAACAGTTCTGCACTAGGAAAATTAAAATAGAAATACAGTATTACGAAGAACAATCCCAAAATACTGACAGGTTTGGCTTTCCTCTGGAATCCAGTGGAAAGAAGGTGCCTTGGTGTCCAAAATCTCAGTTTTTCTCTGAGTAGGAAAGGTTTGGCTCCTCCCCTGGCTGGAGCATCTCCCAGTGGGATGATGGAATAGAGAAAGATAGTGAAAAATAAGGAAAAATTGAGGAAAAATAGAGAAAAACTGAAAAATAGAGAAAATTCTGGAAAAATAGAGAAAAAATAAGGGGAAATAGGGGACAATATAGGAAAATACAGAAAAAATAGAGACAAATATGGGAAATGGAGAGGAATGGAGAAAATAGAGGAAAAATACAGAAAAATAGAGGAAAATATGGAAAAATAGAGAAAAATAGAAAAAACAGAAAAATAGAGAAAAATAGAGAAAATTCTGGGAAAATATGGAAAAATAGAGAAAAAACAGAGAAAAACAGAAAAATATGAAAAAATGGAGACAAATAAGGGAAAACAGGGGAAAATACAGAAAAAAGAGAAAAAATATGAAAACGGAGAGAAATGCAGAAAATAGAGAACAATGGAGAAAATACAGAAAAAATGGAGCAAAATAGAGGAAAATATGGAAAAAATAGAGAAAAATATGGAAAGTTAGAAAAAAATATGGAAAATTCGAAAAAATGTAGAAAATGAGAGAAAATTAGATATAAATTCCCCAGCTGATCCCCAAATATCTGATTTTCCTGGCTGCTATTCCAAGGCATCCCCAACTCCCTGGCACAAAATTCCTTGATTAAATCCCACCTCCAGAATTTAATTTTCTGCGTCTGCTCCACAGCACAGCCTGGAAAACACCAGGAAAGGGTTGGGAAAGGGAGGGAAGAGAATTCCAAGGTTTTGTTGTGTGTGCTGGAGGGATTTCTGGGAATTTCAGGTATTTGGGGTCTGGGAATGTGCTTGGGGATGGGAATAGGGAGCAGGGGGTGGGTTTGTGCCACTCACAGCCCCACCTGCAGTTCCCTGGGAATTCAGGAATTCCAATTTTTCCAACCAGGGAGGGACAAGGGTGGTTTTTTTTGGGCTCCTCCAGGATTTGTTTGCAGCTGGGTGGGCTCAGTTTGTTCCTGCCTGGGGAAAAGCAGAGCTGGGGAGGCTGGGGGAAAATAAAAAAAATTAAAAAAAAATTAAAAGGGCTTTTTATTCCTGAAATTACAATTTCTTTCTAAAAGCAAAGAGATTTGTGCAGTTTGAGCTTTTCATTCTGAGCTGCAGAACAGTTACTCTGAAAGAGATGAAAAAACAATGGAATAATTCCTAAAAATCCCAGATACAGTGGGATCAGCATGAGTCCTAAAACCCACACACTTCTCTCTGGTTTTTCATTTTCTCCTGGTTTTTCCTTTTCTCTTCAGTTTTCCATTTTCTCTTCAGTTTTCCTTATTCTCTGCTTTGTCCTGCTGGGAGGTTTTCCCCTCCTCTCCTGGTTTTCCCTTTTCTCCTGGCTTTCCCTTCTTTCCTGGCTTTCCCTTTTCTCCTGGCTTTCCCTTCTTTCCTGGCTTTCCCTTCTCTCCTGGTTTTTCCTTTTCTCTTCCCTTTTCCATTTTCTCTTCAGTTTTCCTGTTCTCTGCCTTGTCCTGCTGGGAGGTTTTCCCCTCCTCTCCTGATTTTTTCTTCTCTCCTGGTCTCCTCTTCTGGTTTTTCCTTTTCTCTTCAGTTTTCCATTTTCTTTTCAGTTTTCCATTTTCTCTCCAGTTTTCCCTATTGTCTGCCTTGTCCTGCTGGGAAGTTTTCCCCTCCTCTCCCGGTTTCCCCTTCTTTCCTGGTTTTTCCTTTTCTCTTCAGTTTTCCATTTCCTCTTCACTTTTCCATTTTCTATTCAGTTTTCCCTGTTCTCTGCCTTGTCCTGCTGGGTGGTTTCCCCCTCTGCTCATTCCTGGCTCTGCTTTTCCTGATCTTTGCCAGGATCAGATCCTGCTGCTTCCCATCCTTCATCCTTCCCACCCAGGAAGGTGCTGCTGGAAATTTCTGCTCCTTCCCCTTCACAGAGCAAAGGGTAAAACACCACCAGGCCATTGCTGTGGCAAAAATCCCTGGAAATTTGGGTCTCTCCTTGCTCCCATTGCTGGCAGCTGCTGCTCACACAGGGATGGGTTGGAAAAGATGAAGGGTTTGAGTTTGGGATTCTCCACAGCTTTGGGAAATCAAGCAGAAAGAGCTTCGGGGAGAATGTGGGAATGGATTGTCTGGGATATCCCAGCTTGGTTAGGAATGGGAATGAGCTGTGGGGCTATGAGAGGGGCAGGAGAATGTGAGAATGGATTGATTGGGATATCCCAGCTTGGTTGGGAATGGGGTTGTGAGAGGGGCAGGAGAATGTGGGAATGGATTGATTGGGATATCCCAGCTTGGTTGGGCATGGGGCTGTGAGAGGGGCAGGAGAATATGGGAATGGATTGTCTGGGATATTCCAGCTTGGCTGGGAATGGGAGTGACCTGTGGGGCTATGAGAGCTTTGGGGAGAATGTGGGAATGAATTGTCCAGAATATTCCAGCTTGGTTGGGCATGGGACTGTGAGACGGGCAGGAAATGTGGGAATGAATTGTCTGGGATACCCCAGCTTGGCTGGGAATGGGGCTGTGAGAGGGGCAGGAAATGTGGGAATGGATTGTCTGGGATATCCCAGCTTGGTTGGGAATGGGGCTGTGAGAAGGGCAGGAAATGTGGGAATGGATTGTCTGGGATACCCCAGCTTGGCTGGGAATGGGGCTGTGAGAGGGGCAGGTGAGGGAGCTGCTGCTGGGTGTGCTGGATGTGTCAGCCCATCCCAGCTGGAAAACATCCCCTGCCCTTCCCCACATCCCTGCCTGACAGCAGCAGCTGCTCAGGATGGGAGCAGCTGGTCCCAGGCATTCCCTGGGAGTTTTCTGCTCCCTGGGTTCCAGCTTTGAGGTCGGGGGCTCCTGGAGCCAGGCCCTGGCACAGGGAGCTGTGGCTGCTGTTCCCAGCCCTTCCCAGCCCCAGGGCCACCAAGGGAGGGTGGGGGACTCCTGCACGGCTGGAAAATGGGGATAAGGCCTGGCTGGAGCTTGGGAATCCAGAAGGTGATCCTGGAATTGGTGTTGATTAGCTCAGCCTGGAATTGGCACCGTGGTGGGGACAGAGGGCAACAACCCTTCGGCCTCTCTCCAAACTCCATGGACGAATTTGGGATCTTTTAGGAGGAGCTGGGGAAGGGAATCTGGGGGAGTTTTCCCTTCCCAGGTGAAAATCTGGCACAGATCCTTTCCCAGGTGCTTTTCCCTGGGTCCCAGGAGAGGCATGGGAGGAGCATTGATGATGGAACCCATTAATGATGAAGCCCATTAATGATAGAACCCATTAATGAAGGAGCCCATTAATGATGGAGCTGTTAATGATGGAACCCATTAATGGTGGAACCCATTAATGATGGAACCCATTAATGATGGAGCCCATTAATGAAGGAGCCCATTAATGATGGAACACATTAATGATGGAACACATTAATGATGGAGCCCATTAATGAAGAAGTCCATTAATGGTGGAACCCATTAATGATGGAGCCCATTAATTATGGAACCCATTAATGATGGAGCCCATTAATTTTGCAGCCATTAATTTTGCAGCCCATTAATGATGGAGCCCATTAATGATGAAACCCATTAATTATGGAACCTATTAATGATGGAGGCCATTAATTATGCAGCCCATTAACGATGGAACTCCGGTGAGGAGCTCCAGGGAATTCACTGCAGTTTTCCAGATGTGCCTCTGCTCCTCCAAGGCCCAGATGTGCAGGCTCCTACCTGCCCTGCATCATCTGGGGCCCAGATGTGCAGCCCTGCTGCTCCCATCACAGATGTTCCTTCTCCTGGACACCCCTGGAACTGGACAAATCCCAAAAACCTCCTTCAGAAACCAATTCTGGCTGCGTGTGGGAGAACTCTGAAATTTTTAGGATTTTTTTTCAGAATCTTTTAAATGTGGGGCAGGTGCTGCCCTTATGAAGCCATCAGGGAGTTCTCATTGATTTTGGGGTGACAAATTCAGAAATCAAAACGTCTGGATCTAAAAGCTGAACGTGTTTAAGGCATTTAACAGGACGCCAGAACCTGGAGGAGGGAAAACCCCTCCAAGGGGTGATTTTCCCCCCTAAAACAACCCCTGGAGCAGAGCTGACCTTCTCCAAGGTCCCACACTGCGTCCTCCCCACAAGCCCCGGGGGCATAAAAGGAATTTTGTGTGGAATGCAGAGGTTTTTTGTGGTGATCTGGGTACAAACGAGGCGGGAATCTGTGCCTCCCACCCCTCAAACTCCCCAGCAGCTGTCGGGAGCCACAGCTGCAGCTCCCAGCGCTGCCAAGAAGAAAAGGAGATTTTTGGGTGATGATAAAATAGGAGCTGAACAAAAAAAAAAAAAAAAAAAAAAAAAAAAGGGGGGGAAAATAGGCTGCAAAACACGGTTAGACTTCAGGGAGCTTTATGGTCAAGCTGAGCTTACGTAAGCCCTGCTTTAATCCTAAATTAGCAAAGGTTGGCCTGAAAGAAAAAGGACTCTGCTGTGAGCACGATTTGGTTCTGGCTCTCAGCGAGGCTGGGTGTTCCTGTGGAAAACAACAGCCAGCTTGGGGAGGGAAAAAAATCAATTATTGCAGCGAATCCTCTGATTTCTTGGGAAAGAAGGGAAAGGTGGCAGGGCCAGAGCTGTCCCCAGCTCAGAGGTTTATTGTGTCACATCGTCCCTTCTCTGCTGCTTGGGTTGGGGGCACATTTTGTGGCCTGGCTGAGACCCCCCAAAAATCAACATCAGCGTCCCATAACCCCCCTCATGGAGCATCTCTGGAGCCTGGGATTGCTCCAGGAGAGGCAATGTTGGAGTTCCAGCTCCTCCAAAAGCTGCTGAGGACCTGGAATGTCCATGTGGGGCTTCTGGTTGATCTCCAGCCAAAACCAGGGAGCAAAGCTGGGCTTATTTATTGCAGCTGGGTTCAGCAGAGCCCCAGGAGGCCACACCCGGTGCTGGGATCAAGGCAGGGAAAAGGGAAAAATCCGAGGTGGAGGAATAAGTGACTGATTAAACATTGAGGAAGGACTGGATGGTGTCTGAATTCCACAGGAAATTTGGGAGTTGAAGAGCTGATCTGATGCCAAGCTGAAAAGGCTTTTTTCCCATCTGTAAAAATTCCCAATTGTTCCTTTTTTCCCCCTTCCTCAGTTTTAAAAACTGAAATCTTTAACCCCAAAACTTGATGAAACATGGGGAAAAAATTGGGCAGCGGAAGACAAAGTGTCATTTGTTAACAATATTTCACTTCCTGCCTTTTGCAGGACTAAATGGGCAACTCTGAAACAGGAATTTCTGGTGAAAAATGGAAATTCCTTGAAATAAGCCAAGCACTGGAAATTCTTTTCTCTGTGGCAATTTGATTCAGGGACTATGAGCTCTTGTTTTCCTGTGAGAAATTTTCCTTTTCCAAGGTTTTCTTTGCAACATGGGGCAAAATAATGGTAGGAAATGCCATAAACAGCATAAGAGCAGTGGGTGTGTCCACGGACAGAGATTTTCCTTGTGAGGAAAATGTGGATTCTCCTGGATTCTGGAAGTGTCCAAGGCCAGGCTGGACAGGGCTGGAACAGTGGAAGGTGTCCCTGCCCATGGCAGGGGTGGAATGGGATAAGATTTAAGATCCCTCCCAGCCCAAACCAGTCTGGGATTCCAGGCTGTGGAGAAAGCTGGGTCTTTTTCTTAGATATTGGGATATTGGAATGGATTCCCAGAGAAGCTGTGGATCCCTGACTGCATCCTCCTGCAGTGGCAGATGTGGTTCAGCTGGAGCAGTGCTCCTGGAGAAGGTGCAGTTTCCTCTGAAGGTGCAGGGATGATGTGGAAAGGTCTGGCTTTCCTCTGGAATCCAGTGGAAAGAAGGTGCCTTGGTGTCCAAAATCTCAGTTTCTATCTGGGTAGGAAAGGCTTTGCTCCTCCCCTGGTTGGAGCATCTCCCAGTGGGATGATGGAATTTTATCAGTCATGCACTGGGACTCACTGGCCATGAACAGGAGATATCTCCTGGAGGGAGGATGGGCTGTGGGAAGATAAAGATGATTGCCCCAGCTGGTTTAAAGATGGACCATTAGCAATGTGTGCCAGGAGATCAGGGTCACTGCCATATCCAGTTTTTAACAATGGCCCATTAACAGGAGATATCTCCACAGAGAGCAGGATCACTGCTCACCTGGTTTAACACCTGGCCCATGAACAGGAGATATCTCCTGGAGGGAGGATGGGCTGTGGAAAGATAAAGATCATTGCCCAGCTGGTTTAAAGTTGGCCCGTTAACAGATAATATGTGCCAGGAGATCAGGGTCACTGCCCCAGCTGGGTTAACAGATGGGGACAGAATCCACATTTTTGGCCACACCCACCCAACAAAGCAGGAGCCTAAGATCTCCTGAGCTGAGCCCAGAGCACTGCAGGTCTGAGAGCCCCCATCCCCCATTGACACCCCATCTCTGTGCCCAGGGAACCGGCTGGACGAGGGCTCGGACGTGGAGTCGGAGCCGGACCTGCCGCTGAAGCGGAAGCAGCGCCGCAGCCGCACCACGTTCACGGCCGAGCAGCTGGAGGAGCTGGAGAAGGCGTTCGAGAGGACGCACTACCCCGACATCTACACCCGCGAGGAGCTGGCCCAGCGCACCAAGCTCACCGAGGCCCGCGTGCAGGTAAGCCCGGCCTAAGCGCGCGGCCTGGCCTGATCTGGTCTAAGCAGCCTGGCCTAATCTGGCCTAAGCAGCCCGGCCTGATCTGGCCTAAGCAGCCTAGTCACAGTCCCCAGCCCAGCCTAACGTGCTCCCCAGCCTAACCCTGGGCACACAAGGCTAACCCCGCACAGCCCAACCTAACCCCGCAGATTCCAGGCTAACCCTGCACACTACAGCCTAACCCCGCACATTCCAGCCTAACCCTCTGCACTCCAGCCTAACCCCACACATTCCAGCCTAACCCCACGCATCTCAGCCTCATCCTGTGCACATCAGCCTAACCCTGCACAGCCCAACCTAACCCCGCACATTCCAGGCTAACCCTGCACACTACAGCCTAACCCCGCACACTCCAGCCTAACCCTGTGCACTCCAGCCTAACCCCACACAGCCCAGCCTAACCCTGCACATTCCAGCCTAACCCCACACAGCCCAGCCTAACCCCACACATTCCAGCCTAACCCCACGCATCTCAGCCTCATCCTGTACACATCAGCCTAACCCTGCACAGCCCAGCCTAACCCTGCACATTCCAGGTTAACCCCAGTCATTTCAGCCTAACCCTGTGCACACCAGCCTAACCCCACACATTCCAACCTAATCCTGTGCACACCAGGCTAACCCTGCCCAGCCCAGCCTAACCCTGCACATTCTGGCCTAACCCCATGCATCTCAGCCTAATCCTGTTCACACCAGCCTAACCCTGCTTAGCCCCATGCTCTCCAACTGTAACCCTGTGCAGCCCAACCTAACCCTGTCCATCCCAACTTAACCCTGTTCTCCCCAACCTAACCTTGCGTAACCCAGCCTAACCCTGCTCTCCCTGGTCTAACCCTATGCACTCCAGCCTAACACTATGTAGTCCAGCCTAACCTGTGCACCCCAGCCTAACCCCTCTCTCCCTGGCCTAACCCTGCTCAGCCCAGCCTAACCCTGCTCTCCCTGCCCATCACTGGTCTCTCCTTCACTGCCTCCTCCTAACAGAGACAAACCTTGGCACGGGGGCTCAAGCAATCAAATAAAGTCAGATCTTTATTGGAAGCTTCCATCCGAGCATGGACACAGCCAGTCCTGGCATTCCTACCATCTAATTAGTGTGATTAATTAGGATTTCTGACAGGTACAGCCCATAGGGTGTCCAGTTGTCCCAGGAACTTGCCCCAAGAGTTTCTCAGCCCTGTTTTCTTCTCAGATGTGGCTGGGAAACAAAAGGTTCTTCCCCTTGGCAAAGGGACTCAGTGTTTCAGGGATGTGTTTGAAGATTAATTATTGCTCTAAACTCTTGGAGCAAGTGCAGGAAAACCAAAAAAAGCCATGTAATTATGGGATGGTGTCCTACAGAGCTACAGATGGACAGCAAAGATCCTGAGGCATCACCTGCTCTGGGAGAGGAGCTGGCAGTGAGTGAGGCTGCTCCAAGCTGGGGTGAGGTCAAGCCCAGCTCAGCCTCAGGCTCCACGGGCTCCATCCAACCCAGGAACATTCCCACGGATCCAGAGGGGCCCTCTGGATCTGTACCAGTCCTGGATTTGTGTCAGTACCAGCTGCAGGGTTTGCATCCCCGTTGGGACCAGGAGCCAAATTTCGGCATTTTCCCTTGGCCTGGGAGGATGCCTGGAGCAATCCCACATTTCCCAGCCTCGCCCTGGGGAGCAGCAGATCAGATTTTGCAAAGTTTGCAAGTTCCACCTGTGAATTTGCAGACAAGTTTTGGGGGTTTTTGTTTGTTTTTTTTTTCCTCTTGGATCTCCAGAGAGCACAACAGGGGTTGGTGGGGGAGGGCAGGAGAGGGGAGGAGCAGAAAGGGTTTGGAGCTGGGAATTCTGATTTATGGTCCTGGTGGGAGCTGCACACAGAGCCCCTTATGTGTCCCACATAAAGGCTGGGTCAGCAGAGTGTGCAAACAGCACCAGGAATCCCGGGATGATGGAATCCCTCGGGAAAGGCTGGGAAGGGGGAGGGACTGGAAACGGAGACCCTGCCCCAGCAGGGATCCCTGTGGGAGCAGGGAAAGGCTCTCCAGGCTCTCTCCTGCTCCTGGAATGAGATTTTCCAAAGGAAACCAGGCTGGGTTTGCTTGTGGGATGTGCTCACCCAGCAGCCAAAGCTGACAGAGTTTTGGAGTTTTCCCTCTGATGGTTGGGAATGGGGTATCCCCTCTCCTGGTTGAGAATTGTCCCCAAAGAATGATCCAGCACTCCCAGCACTGCCACAGGAGCTGTCACCTCCCTCCTGGAAATCCTGATTTCCTTGGAGCTGCCACCTCCTTCCAGCTTCATCCATGGAAATTCTGGATTTTCCTGAAGCTGTCACCTCCCTCCTGGAAATCCTGATTTCCTTGGAGCTGTCACCTCCTTCCAGCTTCATCCAGGGAAATTCTGGATTTTCCTGAAGCTGTCACCTCCCTCTGTCTTCCTCCTGGGAAATTCTGATTTTCTTGGAGCTGTCACCTCCTTCCAGCTGCATCCTGGGAAATCCTGGATTTTCCTGGAGCTGTCACCTCCCTCTAGACTTGGCTGTAGAAACTAGAAAAGGAAATCCAGCAAAATTTAGGCTGGCCTGGCTTTGATCTTGGCACAGGGAGCCCAGAATTGTTGCTCTGGTGGCCATGCAGGATCAGGGGTGTTTGGAGCCTGGGAAAGTGGCTCATGAAGGGAATGAAACCTTGGAATGTGTGAATTCCCCAGTTTTGTTTTGCATATTTTGCCCTAATCGCTCTTCCTGCTGTAGGTGGGCACAAGTTGTGGAGCAGGGGATGGAAAATGGTGAATAATGGGGGAAAAAAATGGAATTTTGAGGGAGAGCAGAGTTTAGGCAACACTGTGGGAGGGATGCTGAGGAGGGAGAAGCCCAAAATGAGAGAGCACAAACCTTTTCCAAAGATCTGGGAGAAAGAATAGAGGAAGAACAAGCCAAAAAAATTTAAATTAAATAAATAATAAAAAAGAAATCTTCCTTCATCCCAAACTGGGATTTCCCAATCCCTCCCTGCTCCCAGGCCCTGGTGGGGAGGTTCCTGCCAGGGCTGTGCAGCAGCTGCTCCACCAGGCACATTCCTGCTGCCTTGCTCATCCTGGCATGAGCAGCCTCTTCCCACCACTGGGAAGATTTTCTGGATATCAGGGGGAAAAAAAATCAAAATGAAAATTAAAACAAAATAGCTCCACACACACATGGGCACATCCAGTAGGGAACCAAGATCTGGTGCAAAAAAAAACAAAACAAAACAAAAAAAAAGAAATTCAAAAAATAGCTGCACAGATGTAAATCTATATGGACACATCCAGCAGGGAACTAAGATCTGGTGCAAAAATAAAAAAAAAAAAAAAATTAAAAAAACAGCTGCACAGATGTAATCCTACATGGACACATGCAGCAGGGAATCTTCCCCCACCTCAGGGGTCTCTTCTGTCTGGACTGAGTTTTTAAACCAAGGGTTGAGTTTTGGGTTAAAACTGGCTCTAAAGCAGCAGGGCCAGCTCAGAGCAGGGGTTCTGGGGGTGTTTGTGAGGCTTGGAGGGACAGGAGGAGGGGGAAGGGCTCTGAACTAGAAGAGGGACAGTGAAATGAGATATCTGGGAGGAATTCCTGCCTGGCACAGCATTCCAGAGCAGCTGGGGCAGCCCCTGCATCCCTGGCAGTGCCCAGGGCCAGGCTGAATGGGCTGGGAGCAGCCTGGGATGTGGGAGGGGTCCCTGCCCATGGCAGGGGGGCACTGGGAGGTGCCTCCAACCCAAACCACCCTGGGATTCACTCCGTGATTCATCCCTGATTCATTCCTGATTCATTCCTGATTCATTCCTGGTTCCATGAAGGGTCTCACCAACACCTGCCCATCCTCATCCTGAGCTCCACGTGGGGCTGGGGACAGGGGCAGGAGGCACAGGGGGGTTTGTGACCCGAAAGAGGCACTGGAGAGCAGCTGCCCCACAGCTGGTCCTGGTTCCACTCATCCCTTGGATCACAGCTTGGGGGAGGCTTCCTTCCTATCCCTGCATCCAATTACTGCTCCTGTTCCCATTCCTACATCCAATTCCTGCATCCAATTCCTGTTCCTGTTCCTATTCCTACATCTAGTTCCTGGTCCTACATCCAATTCCTGCATCCAATTCCTGCTCTGGTTCCTATTCCTGCATCCTATTCCTATTCCTATTCCTATTCCTATTCCTATTCCTATATCCTATTCCTGTTCCTGTTCATGTTCCTGTTCCTGTTCCTGTTCCTGTTAATGTTCCTGTTCCTGTTCCTGTTCCTGTTAATGTTCCCATTCCTGTTTCAATTCCCATTCCCATTCCCATTCCCGTTCCCATTCTTGTTCTTGTTCTCATTCCTGTTCCCGTTCCTTTTCCTTTTCCTGTTCCTGTTCCCGTTCCTATTCCCGTTCCTGTTCCTGTTCCCATTCCCATTCCTTTTCCTGTTCCTGTTCCTTTTCCTGTTCCTGTTCATGTCCCCATTCCCATTCCTGTTCCCATTCCTGTTCCTGTTCCTGTTCATGTCCCCATTCCCATTCCTGTTCCCATTCCTGTTCCTGTTTCTGTTCCTGTTCCCATTCCTGTTCCCATTCCTGTTCCTGTTCCTGTTCATGTCCCCATTCCCATTCCTGTTCCCATTCCTGTTCCTGTTCCCATTCCTTTTCCTGTTCCTTTTCCTGTTCCTGTTCCTGTTCATGTCCCCATTCCCATTCCTGTTCCCATTCCTGTTCCTGTTCCCGTTCCTGTTCCTGTTTCTGTTCCTGTTCCCATTCCTGTTCCCATTCCTTTTCCTGTTCCTTTTCCTGTTTCTGTTCCTGTTCATGTCCCCGTTCCCATTCCTGTTCCCGTTCCTGTTCCTGTTCCCATTACTGTTCCTGTTCCCGTTCCTGTTCCTGTTCCTGTTCCCGTTCCCATTCCCATTCCCATTCCCATTCCTGTTCCTGTTCCCATTCCTGTTCCTGTTCATGCTCCATTCCTGTTCCCATTCCCGTTCCCATTCCCTGTTCCCGTCCCTATTCCTGTTCCTGTTCACGTTCCCGTTCCTATTCCTGTTCACGTTCACGTTCCTGTTCCTGTTCACGTTCCCGTTCCCATCCCCGTTCTCAGTCCCACATTGACACTCCCTGCCCAAACCCAAGGGGATTTGTCCATCTCTGTCCTCTCTTGGTTTCCCCACATTGGAAAGTGAGATTCCCCCGAGTGCTGAACTGCCCTGAGTGCTGAACTGCCCTGAGTGCTGAACTGCCCTGAGTGCTGAACTGCCCTGAGTGCTGAACTCCTGTGAGTGCTGAACTGCCCTGAGTGCTGAACTGCCCCGAGTGCTGAACTGCCGTGAGTGCTGAACTGCCCTGAGTGCTGAACTCCTGTGAGTGCTGAACTGCCCTGAGTGCTGAACTGCCCCGAGTGCTGAACTGCCCCGAGTGCTGAACTGCCGTGAGTGCTGAACTGCCCCGAGTGCTGAACTGCCCTGAGTGCTGAACTGCCCCGAGTGCTGAACTGCCCTGAGTGCTGAACTGCCCCGAGTGCTGAACTGCCCCGAGTGCTGAACTGCCGTGAGTGCTGAACTCCCGTGAGTGTTGAACTGCCGTGAGTGCTGAACTCCTGTGAGTGCTGAACTCCTGTGAGTGCTGAACTGCCCCGAGTGCTGAACTGCCCCGAGTGCTGAACTGCCGTGAGTGCTGAACTGCCCCGAGTGCTGAACTGCCGTGAGTGCTGAACTGCCCCGAGTGCTGAACTGCCCCGAGTGCTGAACTGCCGTGAGTGCTGAACTCCCGTGAGTGTTGAACTGCCGTGAGTGCTGAACTCTGTGAGTGCTGAACTCCTGTGAGTGCTGAACTGCCCCGAGTGCTGAACTGCCCCGAGTGCTGAACTGCCGTGAGTGCTGAACTGCCCCGAGTGCTGAACTGCCGTGAGTGCTGAACTGCCCCGAGTGCTGAACTGCCCTGAGTGCTGAACTGCCCCGAGTGCTGAACTGCCCTGAGTGCTGAACTGCCCCGAGTGCTGAACTGCCCCGAGTGCTGAACTGCCGTGAGTGCTGAACTCCCGTGAGTGTTGAACTGCCGTGAGTGCTGAACTCCTGTGAGTGCTGAACTCCTGTGAGTGCTGAACTCCCCCCAGTGCTGAACTGCCCTGAGTGCTGAACTGCCGTGAGTGCTGAACTGCCCTGAGTGCTGAACTGCCCCGAGTGCTGAACTGCCCCGAGTGCTGAACTGCCGTGAGTGCTGAACTGCCCCGAGTGCTGAACTCCCCCGAGTGCTGAACTGCCCTGAGTGCTGAACTGCCCCGAGTGCTGAACTCCCCCGAGTGCTGAACTGCCCCGAGTGCTGAACTGCCCCGAGTGCTGAACTGCCCCGAGTGCTGAACTGCCGTGAGTGCTGAACTGCCCCGAGTGCTGAACTGCCCTGAGTGCTGAACTGCCCCGAGTGCTGAACTGCCCTGAGTGCTGAACTCCTGTGAGTGCTGAACTGCCCTGAGTGCTGAACTGCCCCGAGTGCTGAACTCCTGTGAGTGCTGAACTGCCCTGAGTGCTGAACTCCCGTGAGTGCTGAACTCCCGTGAGTGCTGAACTCCCGTGAGTGCTGAACTCCCCTGTAAATAAGAGAAGGAAGTAGCAGAGAGATTTTCCCATTCACAATACAATAAATCTTCTTCTATGTAGAATTTTCTAATTCCCACTAACCAATCTCATACAAGATACAAATCCTACAGCATTTCCATACAGCCTGTAAGAATCATTACATCACATCATGTATTATACTTTAAACCCTAAAAATGACTCTTTGTACCCTTCTGCCAATCCAGCCGGGTCTTCTCTGACCTTTGGGCCATTGTTCTATCAAGAGGGGATTGCTTTCCTGGTCATCCTATTGTCTTCTAGTTATTTAGTAACTCAGGTTTGGTATCTCAAAGGTGGCTTTCATTTCATTCTTGCCCGTGGTTTCCATATTCTCAAATATGGAAATCGTATTTATGAGGTTTTCCTGATCCATCCTTCCCCCTGAGCCGCTGCCGGCTCCGGTTTCTCGGGTTTTGGCCGGGTCACGGCGGTGTTTGGGTGTTTGGGATGCTCAGGGATGAGCTGTGAACAGGTTAATCCCAGCCTGAGCAGAGCCGGGGATGAGCCAGTGGAAATTCCAGGGATTTGTCCGTGCGCGAGGTAATGTCCTGACTCAGCCGGAGGAATTCTCACCCTTCCCACCCTCCCAGAAAACAACCCGTGAACATTGCGGGCACCGGGCAATTAACAGCAATTCACTCCGTTAATTCTGTGCCAGCTTTGGTTTTGATCTTGGATTTTTCTGGGATTTTTCACCCATTTTTAGTGTCAGCTTTGGTTTTGATCTTGGATTTTTTCTGGGATTTTTCACCCGTTTTTAGTGCCAGCTTTGGTTTTGGTCTTGGATATTTTCTGGCATTTTTCACCCGTTTTTAGTTGCAGCTTTGATTTTGATCTTGGATGTTTTCTGAGATTTTTCACCCGTTTTTGTAATTATTTCACGGATGGTGTCAAAGTTTTGATGTGGGGAAGAAAAAAAACTCTTAAAAGGGATTCTGTGACAACTTTGAAGCTTTCCTCCATGGCATTCCTGGTGGGGGGACTTTTCCCAGAACAATCCATTTCCCATAAACAATGGGGAATTTGTGGGGTGGTTTTCAGCAGGAAAATCCTTTAGATTCTTCTGCAGGTGTAGGAGTGACCTCTCCAAGCGATGTCACAAAAGCCACCAGGGCCAGTGGCCATGGGGCTGGGAGCTGGAATAATCCTTGTCCTGGATAATCCCAGTTGTGGACTGGTTTTCCCAAAGCTGTTCCATTTTTAGGGCAGGTTACCAGCAACCCATTTATTTCTCTCCTTTCACCAGCAGGAAGAAATAGAAACTAAAACAAAACTGTCCAAATGATCCATTTTCAACTTGGGAATTTCTCCACTGGGAATGTTTTCCTTAAATATTCCCCAGGGTAGAGATTCTCCATTTGTTCCTAGTGCTGTGATTGAGCTAAGAATTGGAATTTTACACTAAAAAATCAGCCAAGATCTCTTCCCAAAAAACCCAGAGTGTGTTTTTGGCTCCTCAACACCTCCTGGGGGTGGCTCAGGTGGTCACAGCTGGGCAGGAGCAGGTTTGGGATTCCTGGGAATCCTGGAGGTGAGCACCGAGTTTGGTACCAATCCCAGGAAATTCCCTGCACTGAGAAACTCTGATTTCAATCCTAAATTAACTCAGGTGGCAGAGCTAGAGTTTTACTGATCCTTCTCCTCCATTCCATCCCATCCCACCCCATTCCCCCGAGGAAATGTTTAAAGAAACTGCAGCCATGGAGGAAACAATTAAATATTTCTTCCTAACAAGGGCTCATTTGACCAAAACCAGGTGGTTTCCCCCCAAAAAAAACCCACTCACCTGTTCCTTGAAATCCTATAAACAGCTGCCAGCCCTGGGAACCAGCAGAAATTCAGACTGAATTCCTCAGATAATCTCATTTGTGAGGAGCTATTTGTTCTGCTCCACTAACCTGGTTCAATATTAAATATTGAATATTCAATATTCATCTCCACCACATCACCCACCAGAGGAAGATGCTCAGACCAGGGGGTGCAGGAAAAAGACCCCACAGACCCCAAATCTCTGTGTCCTCCTGGGATTTTTTTTTTCCCCTCTTCTGTCAGGAATCTTCAGTGATGTCCCTGGTGTCAGTGTTGTGTGGATTTATGGGATGGAGCAGGGAACATCCCTGGGGTGTCCCCAGCCCCAGCTCCTCTCTAGAACTCCTCTGCATGCCCTGAATTCCAGAATTTTGGCAGGATGGACAATGCCCTGCTCTGGTCAGGGGAGCTGGAGAGGTCCTGACCCCAGAGAATTCCCTTTTTCCAGCTGAACCCATGGAATATTCTGGGTGTCCTGAGGCCCTGACCCCACAGAATTCCCTTTCTCCAGCTGGGAAGGACCCTCAGACAATCCTACAGAATCTTTGGGGTGTCCTGAGGCCCTCAGCTGACCCTATGGAATGTTTGGGGTGTGCTTAGCCCCTGACCCCACAGAATCACCTTTCTCCAGCTGGGAAAGATCCTCAGCCACACCTGTGGAACATTTGGGCTGTGCTGAACCCCTGACCCCACAGAATCCCCTTTCTCCAGCTGGGAAGGACCCTCAGTAAACACCATGGAATATTCTGGATGTCCTGAGCCCCTGACCCCACAGAATCCCCTTTTTCCAGCTGGGAGGGATCCTCAGTAAACCCTGTAGAAAGTTTGGGATGTGCTGAGCCCCTGACCCCACAGAATTCCCTTTCTCCAGCTGGGAAAGATCCTCAGCCACACCTGTGGAACATTTGGGCTGTGCTGAGTCCCTGACCCTGCAGAATCCCCTTTCTCCAGCTGGGAGGGATCCACAGTAAACCCTGTAGAAAGTTTGGGGTGTGCTGAACCCCTGACCCCACAGAATTCCCTTTATCCAGGTGGGAAGGACCCTCAGACAATCCTATGGAATGTTTGGGGTGTGCTGAACCCCTGACCCCACAGAATCCCCTTTCTCCAGCTGGGAAGGACCCTCAGCCACCCCTGTGGAACGTTCTGGGTGTGCTGGGGCCATAAAAGAGCCTTTCCCACCTGGTTCCCTGAGCACAAACAGGTGCTGCAGCCCCCTTGCCTTTCCCAGCCCTGTTTCCATTTATTTTCCCATCCATCCCATCCATCTTTCTCCCACATCAAGTCCTGATTAGGCTGAGCAGGAGCACAACAGGATTTTTTTTTCCCCTCCCACAGGAGGCTCTTCTTGACCTTCCTTTCCTCTCCTTGTCTGACAAATTGTGGGAGCTGACCCAGAGCTGGGATAATTCGCTCCAGCCCCATCCTGGCAGCAGCTGCTGCAGCAGGGATGAGCTGGGGAGATTTCCCAGCTCCTCTCCCATCCGTGGGAGGCCTGAGGGATATTCAGGATATTCAGGATTTTCGGGATTTTCAGGATATTCAGGATTTTCAGGAGCAGGGTGCAGTGGTACAGTGGCTGCCCTGGGTGTCACCAGGCTATGAAGAACTCCTTAGAAATCTCCTTCCCAGCTTTTTCCATCCCAGTCTCTGCTCCCCCTGCAGTGCTAAGTGGTTTTTAGAACACACTTCTCTACTTAGGACATGATTTGGAAGCTGATTTTTTGGGGAAAACCCCAAAAGCAGCAGTTTTAGGGTGCTGTGCTGTTCCTAGTCTGTGCTGTGCCCCCATTCCCAGTGTCTGGGGAAGGGAATTTGGGGTTTTTCTGCAGGATTTGGGGAAGGAGTTTGGGGTTGATTCTGCACTATTTGGGGAAGGGAGTTTGGGGTTTATTTTCAGCAGGATTTGGGAAAGGAGTTTGGGGTTGGTTCTTCAGCATCTGGTAAGGGAATTTGGGGTTTTTTCAGCAGGATTTATAGGGAGTTTGGGGTTGGTTCTGTAGGATTTGGGAAGGGAGGTTGGAGTTTTTCAGCTGGATTTGGGGAAGGGAGTTTGGGGCTGATTCTGCACTGTTTGGGGAAGGAATTTGGGGTTTTTTTTCAGTAGGATTTGGGGAAGCAGTTTTGGGGTTGATTCTGCACTGTTTGGGGTTGGCTCTGCAGTGTCTGGGAAGGGAGTTTAGGGTTTTTAAAATAGGATTTAGGTAGGCTAGTTTGGAGTTGGCTCTGCAGGATTTGGGGAAGGAGTTTGGGGCTGGTTCTGCAGGATTTGGGAAGGGAGGTTGGAGTTTTTCAGAAGGATTTGGGGAAGGAAGTTTGGGGCTGATTCTGCACTGTTTGGGGAAGAAGTTTGAGTTGGCTCTACAGGATCTGGGGACAGGAGTTTGGGGTTGGTCCTGCAGGATTTGGAGAAGGGAGTTTGGGGGTTTTTTCATCAGGATTTGGTGTAGGGAGTTTGGGGTTGGTTCTGTAGTATTTAGGAAGGGAGGTTGGGCTTTTTCAGCAGGATTTGGGGAAGGAGTTTGGGGTTGATTCTACACTATTTGGAGAAGGAGTTTGGGGTTGACTCTGCAGTGTCTGGAAGGGAATTTGGGGTTGATCCCCAAGATTTGGGGACCCTTTAGCAAGCCCATCCTCAGAGAAACCTCTCCAGCACCTCCCAAATTTCCCCTCTGCCCCTCTCCCTCCGCAGGCGGCTGTGCAGCCTCTCCATGCTGTAACAGGATCCCGCGGCTCGGGGATCTTCGGGGGCTGATAAACCCCGAGCAGCCGGGGAGTGTTTCAGGTTCCCTTTGAAGTGCACCTCGCCTTACAGCGAGCTGCTCCCGCCTCGGGATTTCAGCCACCAATAAAATGATTTATGAGCATAAAAGTCCCGAGCCACCTTTGAGCTGGGGGAAGGGGAGGGATTGCGAACGTCATTAGCTGCTTTTTCTCCTCTGGGTGGGAGATGAGGGGCAGAATGGACCCGGTTGGGCTGTGGAATGTCCCTGCCTGTGCACGGGGAGATAAATCCCAGCAGGATTTGTGCCAGGGCTCGGAGCCTGGGGGCTGCAGCCTCCAGCCAGGCTCTGCTTTACACGCTGGGGAATCTCTCCTGCTGCAGGTGGATTGTTTCGTGTTATCATTTCTGGTTGATTTGGCCGTGCTGCTGCAACTGGTGAGGCTGGAAAGGCTGACCTGGGACAGACTGGACAGGGCAAGGAATAAAATCGAGTGAAATAGGAATTTGTTGAAAGGATTCACCTTGGGCAGTGCAGGAGCCTGGCTGGGGCTACACCCAAATCCAATCCAGGATGGATCCTGGTCATGAGTTTTTACACTTTTATAAGTTTTGGTTCATCTACATTTTGGGGTCAATTATCCAACCACAGCCTCATGCCATGAAATCTCAGCCCCCTGGCTTCCCTTTCCTATTTCCCTTTCCCCTTTTCCCTTCTCTTTCCCTTTTCCCTTTCCCCTTTCCATTTCCCTTTTCCCTTCTCCCTTTCCCTTTCCTTTCTCCCTTTCCCCTTCTCTTTCCCATTTCCCTTTCCCTTCCCCTTTCCCATTTCCATTTCCCTTTCCCCTTCTCTTTCCCATTTCCCTTTCCCATTTCCCTTTCCCTTTCCCTTTCCCTTTCCCTTCCCCTCACTGTTGTTTATGATTTTGGGGTTCCAGCTGTCCCTGATTCTCTAGCTAGAAAGGAATTGTTTTGCCCAACTCCCCTGTGAACAGACCTCACTCACACCTGATATGAAATTTCAGAGTTGCACACTGAGCAGCAGAGATTCTGAAAAACACAGATTTAAAACCCAGCGCCGACATCTCTCTCTGGCTCAGCAGAGCCTCAATCTCGGCTGGCTGAGTGTGGAAATCGCCCCAAATGTGAAAAATCGGGGGGTTATCCTCAGTTTAACCCATGCACGGGCTGTGTGAGGACTCGAACGGGTTTTGATTCAATCCCAAAATCAACAGTTTTCCTGGAGTGGCAGGAGGAGCGTAATTAGGAACTGGATTTCCTCGCTGATAATCCTCTCCCTTGGAGTTTATCTCGCCTTTCTTCTCAAACGCTGCACAAAAAGCAAAAAGCCGCATCCCCAGGGTGACTCTACCTGGCTGTAAAGGATCCCGAGCATCCTTTTATCTCCGTGTAAAACAAAGGAATTCCGCGGGGGGTGGGAAGCAGGACGGGAGGTGCCGCTCTCACCCAGGTGGATTTTAATCCCCACCAGATTTAAAGTGATTTAAATGAGACCAGAACGCCTCACACGGGGCGTGAAACGGCACAAATCTGTTCTGAGTTGTGTTCTGATCACATAAATGAGACCCCAAGTCCTCCTGTCCCATCCCACAACATCTCACTCCACATCTTCCTTTCTTGGATTTGCAGCGTCTGGCTCTTGGTTGGGGAAAAAAAAAAAAAAAACAAAAAACCAAAAACTAAACTTTCCCAGCCTCGGGGAAATCAGAAATCGCCGGAGTGGCTTTTGCATTCCTGGGGTTCTGTTTCTCCTCCTCCCTCGGTGCCAGGGTTCGGATCTTGGTGATGGTTTTGCTTTTCAGGTGTTGGATTTTTATGTGCTGCTCTCTGCACCGGGATCTTGTTCTTTTTGGAGTGGGAGCTCTTCCAGCCCCTTTTCCTCTGCAGAGGAAGGTTTATTCTTCTAATTTTCCTCTGCAGAGAAAGGTTTATTCTTCTCCTTTTCTAAAAAAAAAAAAAAAAAAAAAAAAAAAAAAATTCCTCTCCTTTTCCGCTACAAGGAGAACATTTCATCTTCTCTTCCTCTGCAGGGAGGTTTATTCCTTTCTTTTCCTCTTTGAGAAGGTTTCCTTCTCTCCTTTTCCTCTGCAAGGAGAAGATTCCTCTCCTTTTCCTCTGCAGAGAAAGGTTTATTGCTCTCCTTTTCCTCTGCAAAGAGAATATTTCTCTCATTTTCCTCTGCAAGGAGATTCCTCTCATTTTCCTCTGCAGAGAAAAGTTTATTCTTCTCTTTTCCTCTTCAAGAAGATTTCTTACTATCCTTTTCCTCTGCAAAGACAAGGTTATTTCTCTCCTTTTCCTCACAAATAAAGTTTTATTTCTCTCTTTTTCCCCTGCAAACACAAGGTTTATTTCTCTCTTTTTCTCTGCAGGGAAGTTTCTTTCCTTTTCCTCTGCAAGGAGAACATTTCTTTATCTCCTTTTCCTCTGCAGGAAGGTTTATTCCTCTCTTTTCCTCCTCATCACAAAAGTTTCTTTCTCTCCTTTTCCTCTGCAAGGAGATTCCTCTCCTCTGCAGAGAAAAGTTTATTCTTCTGTTTTCCTCTTCAAGGAGATTTCTTTCTCTCTTTTTTCTCTGCAAAGAGACTTCTCTCCTTTTTCTCTGCAGAGAAAGTTTGATTTCTCTTTTCCTCTCCAAGGAAGTTTTTTTTATCTCCTTTTTCACTGCAAAGAGAAGATTTCTCTCCTTTTCCTCTGCAGAGAAATGTTTATTCCTCTCCTTTTTCTCTGCCAAGACAAGGTTTATTCCTCTCTTTTCCTCTTCAAGGAGGTTTATTTCTCTCCTTTTCCTCCACAAACCCAAATTTATTTCTCTCTTTAAGTATCAGAAATACTCAAGGTGTGGATGTGGAAAGGAGTGACATGACAGGAGCAAAGCAGACCCAGAGCCCCAATTCCAACTGGAATTGTTCATCTGTGAGACAAAAAACAAACAAAACAAAACAAAACAAAACAAAACAAAACAAAAAAAAAAAAAAAAGCAAAAAAAAAAAAACCCCACCAAAAAAAGGGGCAAAACCCCCAAAACAAAACAAAACAAACAAAACCCTCCCCCCAAAAAAACAAAAAACAAAACAAAACAAAAAAACCCCAAACAAACAAACAAAAACAAAAACAAAAAAACCAAAAAACAAACAAACAAAAAACAACCAAAAAAACCCCAAAAGGGACAGGGAATCCTCTTTACATGACCAAAATGTTATTTAGGTGATTTCTTCAATATCTTTATATCTCTTTGCATGACCAAAATCTTATTTAGGTTATTTATTTAATATCTTTATATCTCTTTGCATGACCACAAGATTATTTAGGTGATTTATATAATACCTTTATATCCCTTTTCATGCCCAAAATGTTTTTTAAATAATTTCTTTAAGATCTTTATACCTCTTTTCAAGACCAAAATGTTTTAGGTTATTTCTTTAACATCTTTATATCCCTTTTAAAGACCAAAATGTTATTTAGGTGATTTTTAAAATATCTTTATATCTCTTTTAATGACCAGAAGGTTATTTAAGTGATTTTTTTATTCCTTTGTGCTGCTGCCAGAACCTTCCAGGGTTGGATAAACTGCAAAGTGCCTCAGCCTCGGGGCTCATTCAGGGCTCTGTCCCAGATTTGGGGGATTTGGGTGCCAGGAGCACTCGGGGGGTGGGTGACCCATTTCTGTCACCCTGCTGGAGGGGTTGGGTGCCAAGAGCTGCCAGGGCCCCAAAAACTGCTCAGATCCTCAACTGGCACCAGGGGAGGTGGGGGATTATTGATCTTATTCCCAAAAACAGAGAGAAATCGGGGCGGGGTCCTGTCTGAGCCAAAATAACCCCAGGAAATGGGGACAGAGCCAGAAACCCCAAAATAAACCCGGGAAATGGGGACAGAGAGGGGGAGCCCCAAAATCACCCCAGGAAATGGGAACAATCCAAAATAAACCCAGGAAATGGGGAACACCCCAAAATAAACCCAGGAAATGGTGAACATCCCAAAATAAACCCAGGAAATGGAAACAGAACAAAGAACCCCAAAATAACCCCGGGAAATAGGAACAGAGACAGGAACCCCAAAATAACCCCAGGAATTGGGGTCACCCCAAAAATAATCCCAGGAAATGGGGGACAGAGCAAAGAACCCCAAAATAACCCCAGGAAATGGGGACACCCCAAAATAACCCCATGAAATGGGAACAGAGAGAGAAACTCCAAAATAACCCCAAGAAATGGGAACAGAGAGAGGAACCCCAAAATAACCCCAAAATACTGGGAACAGAGCCAGTGAACCCCAAGATCACCCCGGGGAAGCTCAGGCAGGATCGGGAGCAGGGAATCCCCCAGTGAAAATCCCTTTTGCAGGGAGGAAACCCCGGGAATGTGGAATTGTTTATGGGAACACGATGGAAAGGTGCCAAGTTTGGGATTGGGATCCTGGTTGGGGTTTGTGGGGTCACAGTGCTGTGGTGTCTGGACAGGAGTTTGGGGTTTTTTCAGCAGGATTTGGGGAAGGGAATTTGGGGTTCATTCTGTGAGATTTGGGGAAGGAGTTTGGGGTTGATTCTATGGGAATCAACCAGGAGTTTGGGGTTTTTCAGCAGGATTTGGGGAAGGGAGTTTGGGGTTTTTTTTCTGTGGGATTTGGGAAGAGAGTATGAGTTCGGTTCTGTTGGATTTGGGGAAGAGAGTTTGGGGTTGGTTCTGTGGGATTTGGGGAAGGGAGTTCAGGGTTTTTTCAGATGGATTTGGAGAAGGGAGTTTGGGGTTGATTCTCTGGGATTTGGGAAAGAGAGTTTGGGGGTTTTTCAACAGGATTTGGGGAAGGAGTTTGGAGTTGGCTCTGCAGGATTTGGGGAAGGCAGTTTGGGGTTGACCCTGTAGGATCTGGGGAAGGAGTTTGGGTTTTTTTCAGCAAGATTTGGGGAAGGAGTTTGGGGTTGATTCTATGGGAATCGACCAGGAGTTTGGGGTTGGTTCTGCAGGAACTGGGAAAGGGAATTTGGGTTTTTTTTCAGCAGGATTTTGGGAAGGGATTTTGAGGTTCATTCTGTAGGATTTGGGGAAGGAGTTTGTGGATTTTTCAGCAGGATTTGGGGAAGGGAGTTTGGAGTTCATTCTGTGGGATTTGGAGAAGGAATTTGGGGTTGACTCTGCAATGTCTGGGGAAGGGAGTTTTTCAGCTGGATTTGGGGAAGAAGTTTGGGGTTTTTCCAGTAGGATTTGGGAAGAGAGTTTGGGGTTGACTCTGCACTATTTGGGGAAGGAGTTTGGGGGTTTTTTTCAGCAGGATTTGAGGAAGGAGTTTGGGGTTTTTCAGCAGGATTTGGGGAAGGAGTTTGGGGCTGACCCAGGTGTGGGAACCCTTTGTAATCCCAGCTCCTGATCCGAGGCTGAGCAGCTTTGGGAACCTGATGGAGGAGGGGGGATGGATTCCCCCACTCTTGATTTCTGCTCGGATTTTTCTCCCTGCTGTGAAATTCAATCGTGTTTTGCAGCTCCTGAGGCCTCCCCAAGCCCAGCAGCTGCTTTCTCATCTGGCTTGAAAGTTTATCCTTGTGAACCCTAAACAGAGCCAGGGCTGAGGGAGAATTCCCCCGATAAAACCCATGGGCAGCCCCAGAAAGGAGATCCCCCCAAAAAACATGTGGGTGACACTTTTTACCCTGTAAAAGGCAAATTTCCCAATAAAACACGTAGGCAGCCCTCCAGAAAGGAGATTTTCCCCCAAAAACCATAATTTTATCTTGTAAAAGGGAAGTTTCCCCTATAAAACCTGTGGGCAGCCCCAGAAAGGAAATTTCCACCCCCCCCAAAAAAAAAAAAACCCATGTGGGTGACACTTTTTACCCTGTAAAGGGAAATTTCCCCTATAAAACCCATGGGCAGCCCCACGAAAGAGATTTCCCCTCTGCAAAAAAAAACGTGTGTGGCCCTTTTTAGTCTGTAAAAGGGAAATTTCCCAATAAAACAAGTGGGCAGCCCCCTAAAAATGAGATTAAACACACGGGCACACAAACCCCCAAATCTGGGATTGATTCTCTCGGGACACACAAACCCCGTGTTCTCTGTCCCCCAGGTGTGCCATCCTCACTCAGGTGTTCTCTGTCCCCAGGTGTGCCAGTCCTCACTCAGGTGTCACTCCAAGGTGTTCTCTGTCACCAGGTGTGCCAGGCATCACTCAGGTGTCACAATGGGGTGTTCACTATCCCCCCAGGTGTGGCAGTCATCACTCAGGTGTCACCATGGGGTGTTCTCTGCCCCAGGTGTGGCAGTCATTGCTCAGGTGTCACCCCTGGGTGCTCTCTGCCCCAGGTGTGCCATCCTCACGCAGGTGTCCTCTGTCCCCCAGGTGTGACAGTCCCTGCTCAGGTGTCACCGTGGGGTGTTCTTTGTCCCCCAGGTGTGGCAGTCATTGCTCAGGTGTCACCGTGGGGTGTTCTCTGTCCCCCAGGTGTGGCAGTCATTGCTCAGGTGTCACCGTGGGGTGTTCTCTGCCCCAGGTGTGCCATCCTCACGCAGGTGTTCTCTGTCCCCCAGGTGTGGCAGTCCCTGCTCAGGTGTCACCGTGGGGTGTTCTCTGCCCCAGGTGTGCCATCCTCACGCAGGTGCTCTCTGTCCCCAGGTGTGGTTCAGTAACCGGCGGGCGCGCTGGCGCAAGCAGGCAGGTGCCAACCAGCTGGCAGCGTTCAACCACCTGCTGCCGGGGGGCTTCCCCCCCCGCGGGCATGCCGGCCCTGCCCCCCTACCAGCTGCCAGACTCCTCCTACCCCAGCACCACCCTCTCCCAAGGTGAGCCTGCTGCCCTGGGCGGGGCGGGATGGGATCAATGGGATGGGATGGGATCAATGGGATGGGATGGGATAATGGGATGGGATGGGATAATGGGATGGGTGGGGCTGGGCTGGGCTCGGGTTCCTCCCAAATCACCCTGTGACTCACTGGGCACTGCTGGAGCATCCTGGGCTGGGCTCGGGCTCCCTCCAAACCATCCTGCGATTCTCTCACTGGGAGGTGTTGGAGCATCCTGGGCGTGCAGGGCTTGGATTTCCCTCCCAAACCAGCCCATGATTATCTCACTTGGCCATGTTGGAGCATCCCAGGCTTGCAGGACTTTGATTTCTCTCCCAAACCATCCTGTGATTCTCTCACTGGGCCATGCTGGAGCATCCTGAGCTGGTCTTGTATTCCCTCCCAAACCATCCCTTGATTCCCTCACCGAGCCATGCTGGAGCATCCTGGGCTGGGCTTGGATTTCCCCCCAAAATCATCCTGGGATTCTCTCACTGAGATGTGCTGGAATATTTTGGGCTGCCCTTGTATTCCCTCCAAACCATCCCTTGATTCTCTCACTGGGATGTGCTGGAATATTTTGGGCTGGCCTTGGGTTTGCCCCCATTCCATCCCTTGATTCTTCTCACTGGTCCATGTTGGAGCATCGCAGGCTAGCCCTGGATGTCTCTCCCAATCCATCCCATAATTCTCCCACTGGGCCACGCTGGAGTATTTTGGGATGGCCCTGGATGTGCCTCCCAAGCCATGCCCTGATTCTCTCACTGGCTGCTCTGCTGTGTCACATCCTGCCCATGGATGGACAGTTGGGAGTCTCATGTGGTTTTCCTTTAGTTGGGAAAATCAGAGTTTTCCATGAAAATTCCTCTGTTTTCTGCTCTGTCCCACATCCCTCTGCTCTGTGCCTGTGCCCCAAGGCTGGATTCTGGACAAGGGGCACATCCCAGGGAACTGGGGCTGGTGTGGGTGACCCTCACCAGAGGAAATCTCCATTCTGGGGTTCAGTAATGGGAATAATCCAATGGAAGGAATATTTAATTCCAGCTGCCTTTGGCCGTGATCAAGGAATTTGCATTCCTGGGGTTCCATGGGGTTTCCTGGGGAAATATGGATTTTCTGGATTTTCCCAGGAGTTTTCTGGGTTTTCCTGGGGACTTCATGGGGTTTCCTGGGTTTTTCCAGGGGTATCCATGGGATTTCCTGGGTTTTCCTGGGATTTTTTGGATTTTCTTGGGGATTTCCTGTGTATTTCCCTAGGATTTCCATGGGGTTTCCATGGGTTTCCCAGGGGTTTCCATGGGGTTTTCCATGGGGTTTTCCATGGGGTCTCCATGGGGTTTCCATGGGGTTTTCCATGGGGTTTCCATGGGATCTCCATAGGATTTCCATGGGGTTTCCTGGGTTTTCCCAGGGTTTTCCTAGTGCTTCCTTGGGGATTTCCTGGTGTTTTCCATGGAAAATGGAACCCTGGTTGTTCCCTGGGATTTCCATGGAATTTCCATGAGGTTTCCATGGGGTTTCCATGGATTTCCCTGGTTGTTCCCTGGTGGTTCCATGGGGTTCCCTGGTGGTTCACTGGTGGTTCCCTGGGGTTTTCCCTGGGCATTTCCATGGGGTTCCCTGGTTGTTCCCTAATTTTTCCCTGGTGGTTCCCTGGGGATTTCCTGGTGTTTTCCATGGGATTTCCATGGGGTTTCCTGGGTTTTCCCGTGGTGGTTCCCTGGGGGTTTCCATGGGGTTTCCATGGGGATTCCAGGGGGTTCCCTGCTGGTTCCCGGATTGTTCCCGGGTTGTTCCCGGGTTGTTCCCTGCCGGTTCCCGGGGCTCCCCGGGGTGACCCCAGCCCGTGTGTCCCCGCAGACGGCGGCAGCACCGTGCACCGGCCGCAGCCGCTGCCGCCCTCCACCATGCACCAGGGCGGGCTGGCCGCCGCCGCCGACTCGGGCTCTGCCTACGGCGCCCGGCACAGCTTCTCCAGCTACTCCGAGAGCTTCATGAACGCCGCGGCCCCCGCCAACCACATGAACCCCGTCAGCAACGGCCTCTCCCCGCAGGTACGGCACCGCGAGCGGGGACAGCGCGGGGACAATGCGGGGACAGCGAGGGGACACGCGGGGACAGCTCGGGGACAGCTCGGGGACAACCCGGGGACACGCGGGGAGCCGGCACCCGAGCGCTGCTGGCGGCGGGGGGTGGTTGTGGTTGTGCTTGAGAGGAATTAGCTCGTTTGTTAATGAGCGGCTCTGTCTGAGATCAGCGCCGGTGATTCACGCAGCTGGGTTGGGGTGAGGGGTCGCCAACAGCTGGAGCAGCTCCCAAAAAACGTTCCAGAGCATCCTGCAGTGCTGGGTGTGATCCCAGGGACAGCACACCTGAGTGACTCCACACCTGAGTGACTCCCAAAACTATTCCAGAGCATCCTCAGATGCTGGGTGTGATCCCAGGGACAGCACACCTGAGTGACTCCACACCTGATTGACTCCCAAAACCATTCCAGAGCATCCTCAGATGCTGGGTGTGATCCCAGGGACAGCACACTTGACTGACTTCACACCTGGCTGAATCCACACCTGAGTGACTCCCAAAAACATTCCATGTCACCCTGTGATGCTGGGTGTGATCCCAGGGACAGCACACCTGACTGACTCCACACCTGGCTGACTCCACACCTGAGTGATTCCACACCTGGCTGACTCCCAAAACCATTCCAGAGCACCCTGTGGTGCTGAGTGTGATCCCAAGGACAGCATACCTGAGTGACTCCACACCTGGCTGATTCCACACCTGAGTGACTCCACCCCTGACTGACTCCCAAAATCATTCCAGGTCACTCAGTGGTTCTGGGTTTGACCCCAAGGACAGCACACCTGGCTGACTCCACACCTGACTCCACACATCTCTGACTCCACAGTCAACCCTGGCTGGCTGATTTAGGCATGACCCAGAGCTTGTCCAGGTCTGTCTTGACCGCAGGTCTGAGCCCAGAGATGGAGATTTGGGGTTTGAGTTTGGGCAGCTGGTGCAGCCAGTCCTGCTGATGCTCTGCTCGAGGTGAGCTCTGCAGGACAAAAGGAGTCTCCAAGCTCACCTTTGCTCCAGGTGGAACTAAAAATGAGCAGCCAGGACTTGTCCAAATCCCATTTTTTCCATTCTCAGTCACCAAGTTGTGTGAAGGGCAGTGGTTGTTTCAGAAGAATCCCTTCATTTAGGATGGGAAACCAAAATAATTTGGAACTAGGAGGAGAAATGTGGGGGCACCTGAAATGGAAAAGCTGCAGAGCTTTGGGGAGGAGTCCAGCAAACAGGGACACCTGGGGACCAGGTGCTCAGATCCTGCAGTTTGGGATCTCTGGAGTGTGAAAACAAACATGGAGTGTCAGTGGAAAAAGGGAATTTTTGCAGCTTCTCTGGAATGGTGCAAACCCCCCACTTTTGGTTTTGAATGGGAAAAGGTTAAAATATGACTGGGATGAGACTAAATGGGAAAAGGTTAAAATGTGACTGGGATGGGTCTGGATGGGAAAATACTGAAATGTGAGTGGCACAAAGATGAATGGTAAATAATGAAATGTGATTGGTTAGATGGGAAAATATTTAAGTATTGACTGGGATGGGAAAATACTGAAATATGTCTGGGATGGAGCTGGGTGGGAAAATATTGAAATATGGCTGGGATGGGTCTGGATAGGAAAATACTGAAATGTGACTGAAACAGAGATGAATGGTAAATATTGAAATGTGACTAGAATGAACCTGGATGGGAAAATATTGAAATGTGAGTGGGATGGGTCTGAATAGGAAAATACTGAAATGTGAGTGGTGCAGGGCTGAATGGGAAGATATTGAAATATTGACTGGGATGGGGCTGGATGGGAAAATACTGCAATGTGCCTGCATTGGAGCTGGATATTGCTCCAAAGAGGGAAATTTGGGGAGGATAGGCAGATTTCCTTCTGACAAGGGATTTCTGAGAGCACTGGGCTCAGGCTCGGAGGAGACAGCCTGGAATTCAAAGGCAGGCCCGGGTTAGCTGGGCCAGGGCCCGGGATTAACTCAGATGATCCCAAGTGCAATTTCTCCCCAGGGAATAAGGCAGGGATGAGATGCTGGGATGAGCCCCAGGCACAGAGAAGGCTGGGCTGCAATTTCCATTTCCCTTCATCCTCTCCTGGCCGTTCCCACCGGATCAGGGGCTGCTTGAAAGGAGCAGACCTGGCTTTGCCTGGGCTTATCCCAATCCCGAATTCCCTGCCCCCAGGCTCAGGCTGGGCACAGATATCCCTGAGCCCATAAACCCTTTGTATGGCAAAGAGAGGATCCTTTATCTGGCTGGCCTGAAGAAAAGAGAGCTTTGCACCCCCTGCAAGAGGAGATTCCCATTTTTTTTAATCATGTGAGGGCCAAGATAATGGTGTGGAAATTCATCATTGCTTTGTGAGCAGTCAGGTTATTTCCTGACTGCTTTGCATTCCCTGCTAAGAAATTCCTGCCTTTCCAAGCCCTCTGCTGTTCCTAGTGGAAGGAGAGGAGAAATGCTCCCAGTGGGATGAAGAATCCTGGATTTGTCCTCTTTGAGGGGAGTTTGGGGAGGTCTCTGTGTGATTTATTCGGTGTGCTGAGCACAATCCGGCTCTGCTGCAGAATTCCAGGGAAATCCCAGCACGGTTCCACCCTTCGGGCTGCCTGGGGCTCCTCTCTGCAGGGGAAAGGGGAGCCCAGGAGGTGGGAAAGGAGGCTGGAAAATGGGAATCCAGGAGGTGGGAAAGGGGGAATTCAGGAATTAGGAAAGGGGAGTTCAGGAGGAAGGAAAGAGGAGTTCAGGAATTGGGAAAGGGGAGTTTAGGAGACTGGAAAGAGAGAATTCGAGAATTGGGAAAGGGGTCTTTCAGGAGATGGGAAAGGGGAGTTCGGGATGTTGAAAAGAATTCAGGAATTGGGAAAGGGCAGGTCAGGAATTGGGAAAGGGGAGTTCAGGAGATGGGAAAGAGAATTCAGGAGGTTGGAAATTGGGAGTTCAGAAGGTGGGAAAGGGGAGTTTAGGAGGAAGGAAAGGAGAGTTCAGGAGGTTGGAAAGGAGAGTTCAGGAAGTGGCAAAGGGGAGTCAAGGAATTGAGAAAGAGGAGTTCAAGAGGTGGGAGAAAGGGAGTCCAGGAGGTTGGAAAATTGGGAGTTCAGGACGTTGGAAAGAGAGAATTCAGGAGATGGGAAAGGGAATTCAGAAGGTTGGAAATTGGGAGTTCAGGAGGAGGGAAAGGGGAGTTTAGAAGGAAGGAAAGGGGAGTTGAGGAGATTGGAAAGAGGGACTTCAAGAGGAAGGAAAGAGGAGTTCAGGAATTGGGAAAGGGAGTTCAGGAGGTTGGAATACCAGACTGGGAGCAGAGGATGGTTTGGTTTGTCTCTGGCCTGGTTTCTCATTTCCCCCCTGGCAGCAGCAGCAGCAGCAGGAGATTTCTTGGCTCTTTAGACAAGGAGAGGGCTGGCAGCTCCCAGCTTTGGCTCCCTCTCCAGTCACTGGGATTGGGTGTCCAGGCTGGAACCCACGGGCTGTGCTGACAGCTGGAATCCAGCAGGAGAAACTGTGCTCCTGTTCCCAGACAGAAAATGGGGATTTGGGGTGGGCACTGCAGAGTTACCATTCCCAAAGAGAAAACTGGGATTGGGGTGGGCACTGTGGCATTCCCATTCCCAGGAACAAAAAAAAACCAAACCAAAACAAAACAAAACAAAACAAAAAAAAAAAAAAAAAAAAAAAAAAAAAAAAAAAAAAAAAAAAAAAAAAAAAAAAAAAAAAAAAAAAACAAAAAAAAGGGGAATTTGGGGTGGGCACTGCAGTGTTCCTGTTCCCAAATATGGGTTGGAGCAGGGATTTGGGATGGAGAATGGATTGGGATGGGGCAGTGATTGGGATGGAGGAGGGATTGGGATGGAGAAGGATTTGGGATGGAGAAGGGATTGGGATGGAGCAGGGATTGGGATGGGGCAGAAATTGGGTTCTGCCAGCCTGAATTGTCCCTCCCTGAGCTTGGGACAAAAGGTTTGGGACAAACAAAATCCTGATAAATCTTAGACTCATCCCATGGAATTTGGCTGATCCCAACCCCTTTCCTCTAGGCCAGACTGCTTCAAACCCCATCCAGCCTGGCCTTAAACTCAGTTTTAAGTCCGGTTCTGTCCTGATCAGCATTGCCAGCCCCTCAGGTGCTGTGTGTGCTGTGCAGGGAAAATCTGGGAATTGAGCTGAATATTACAGAGCTAAACTGGGGCCACTCTGGCTGGTGCTGGGAGATCCCCTCAAACAGAAAGAAATCAGATTATTTTCTGTATTTTCTGCTGCTTTTCACCCCCAGCCTCCTCTGCCAGGTCTCTTCTGCCTTTTCAAATATCTCTGTGGGGTTTTTGGCAGGGTTTGTTGTGCTGCTTCACCTCCTACAATTCCAGCTGCTCTTTGACATCCAGGCCTTAAATTCATGTCACTGTTCCCTGCAGAGCATCAGGGTCTGGTTTGGCTCCAGAGCGAAAAAAAAAAACAGTTTGGGGCAGGTGGAGCTGGAGAAAGGCTCAAAACTCTGTTAAAAGGCAGCAGTTCTGGGCACTTCCAGAATTGTTATTCCTGAGAGCTCAGGATCTCTGAACAACCCCACGGGATCTCCAGGGATTAAGACAATTCCAGAAACACAAAGAGCCAAGAGAAACTTGTTCACCTCCCCAGAGTTGTTGCTTTAATTTTCTCAGGGCTTTCCCTGGCTTTATTTTACTTTATTTATTCCCTGAGTGAATTCATTCCCAGTGCCTGGAGCTTGGAGTGGCATTCCCAAGGGCAGGTTTGCCACGGGGTTTTGGATCCTTCCTGGCTCTGGGAATTCCTTTCCTGATTTCCAGGGATCCTTCCTAGTTCTGGGAATTCCTTCCCTGATTTCCAGGGATCTCTCCTGTCTCTGGGAATTCCTTCTCTGATTTCCATGGATCTCTCCTATCTCTGGGAATTCCTTCCCTGATTTCCAGGGATTCCCTCCTAATTCTGGGAATTCCTTTCCTCATTTCCACAGATCTCTCCTGGCTCTGGGAATTCCTTCCCTGATTTCCACAGGTCTCTCTGGGAATTCTTTCCCTGATTTCCAGGGATCTATCCTAGTTCTGGGAATTCCTTCCCTGATTTCCAGGGATTCCCTCCTAGTTCTGGGAATTCCTTTCCTCATTTCCAGGGATCCCTCCTAGTTCTGGGAATTCCTTCCCTGATTTCCAGGGATCTATCCTAGTTCTGGAAATTCCTTCTCTCATTTCCACAGGTCTCTCTGGGAATTCTTTCCCTGATTTCCAGGGATCTCTCCTGGCTCCAGAGAGGCCACGCTGTCTCTCTTCCCTCAGTGCCACCAATCCCTTTCTCCGTCTGGTGCCTTTTTTTTTTTTTTTTTTTTTTTTTTTCTTTTTTTGTCGGAGACACTGTGCCTGTAATAAGCATTCAAAATGAGCCTTGCTGGGCCAGGAGAAAGGGGAGGGGAAGAAAGAAGGGGAGGAGAGGATGAGATTTGGATGGGGGGGGGGGAAGGAAAGGGAGGAGGGGGTTTAAATAGCAAAGAATTAGAAAAAAAAAAAAAAATCTGATGCAAATCACTGGGAGAGAGAAAATTATGTGCAATTACCCGAGCGATACTGGGCAGCCGTGCCCACCCCAACCAACAAGATCTCATTAACAAGCAGAAAATAAGATTGAAATGGTGTGTAAAAGAGCTGAAAAATGAATTTGAATGCTGCATTTGTCCACAATTACCCCCTCGTTCACACATATTTTATTGCAATTTTTTTATTATTCTTAATCTTTCCATCCCTCAAAGCAGATTGGGAACATCCCGGCATTACAGTTGCTGAGGGAGGAAGCATTAAGGATTCCCCGTTTCCCTGAAAGGAGACCCTTCTCTCGCTCGAATTTTCCAGCCTCGCTTTTGGCCGGATCAGGATTCATTTCCCGGCTTATCCGGGTGTAGGGACGCGCTCGTCCCTCATCCTTTAACACCGCCCCACACCGGGGGCTTCCCTTCCCCTCTCTCCTTCCCCCTCCAGCCATCCCAGAGGATCCTGAGCATCTCCAGAACATCCTGATTTCTCCAGGATACCCTGACCCCGCGTTCCTTCCCCTCCTCAACCTCAGGAATTTGCGGATTCCCCCAAAATCCGCGTCCTTTCCTCGCCAGGGTTTGGGAAAGGGACACAACAGCTCCGGGCTCCGCTGGGAAAAGCGGCTCCGCCTCGGCTTCGTCTCCCTAAACTTTTAACCTGCACATCCCAGGAAAGCCGCGCGGTTTTCCGCTCAAGTTTCTGGTATTTTGGGGGATATATTTCACCAAACAAAGCCCATCTGCTCTTGTCAGTTTGACGCCTCTGCTGCCGGCAAGGGGAAAAGGGGAGAAGGGAACATTCTTCCCGTGTGAAAACAGATCCCTCCTTATTCGCCTGGTTCCGAGGGTGGGAAGGGGGGAATTCATATCCCAGGGGCCTCTCCACTCTCCATTCTGTGAGGTTGATTGGGTTGATCCCGCTGGAAACCGATCGGGAACCAAAAAGGCAGGATTTGATTTCCTAAACCCAAATTCTGGCTTCATCCCTGTGCAATTCCCACTCCGGGCGTTGATTCCTGCGTGTGTTACTGAGATGGGGAAATTTTTGGAGCACGGAAGGGTTTGGGAGCTCGAGCTGCAATCCCATGGGAATTTTGGGATAGGTGGGCTCGGGATTTGCTCACTGCAAAATCAGGGAGCAGCAGGACGCAAAGTGGGGAGGAATAAGGGAGAAATAGGAGAAGAAATATGGGGGAAAACTGAGGAGAAAAACAGGGGCGATGAGAGGAAGGAGAAGCGCGGGGAGGTGTGAGAGTGTCTGATAAGGCTCAAGGTGTCGATTTTGAAAATCGGAAATCTGTCCCCAAAATCTTCAAATCTCCGTCCCCACCCAGAGCAGGGTGGAACAGGAATTCCTGAATTCCTGCCGCAATCCGGGGGGGATTTTACCAGCTCTGCTCGGGGTCCCGGCTCCGGGGAGGGAAGCGAGGCTTGGCCGGGGAGGATTCAAGCGCTGATGACTGCGGGAGCTCGCAGGGAAAATGAGCAATTAGCAATTAACGCCGCAGTCCGGCATTCCCGGCCACCATATCCCAGGCACCGGGATGGGGGGAGAGGCAGCCCCGGAATGAGGGGGGAGCGAGATAGAGGGGAGGCTTAACAGCGAGGAATGCAATCAAAGGAATAAATAATTTGGATTCGGAGGCGGGGGCACGCGCCGCATTGCCGGGGCGCGCATTCCTGTTAAATCCAGCTGTGTTCCAGCTGTGCCCCGCCTGGGGAGAGCCATCCCGGGCAGGAAAAACCCACAGCAGCGGGATGGGGATGCAGCTGGCCCGAGCTGTTTGCTCCTAGAAGGGCTCGTGGGGTCAGATCGCTGGGGCAGAGCTGCGTTGGGCTCGGGGCTCTCCTGGCGAGATTCCAGCTCGGGAATCTCCTCTCGGGGAAGATGAGGGGACCGCGAGTGCCCTCCCTCCGTGTGCTCCGGGAGCGGTCAGAACTCGGCGGGGTTGATTTTCTCTTTGCTTCGCCATCCATGTGCACTAAGGAAAAGGGAAAATCTCATTTCCTCCCGTTCCTCCCATCCCGACTGGGATACCCTTGGAGAGGCTGCAGCGCAGGGAGGATGTCGGGGGCTGAATCCACCCCTGGAGCTGCTCAGGAGAGCTTTGTGGCCCTAAAGCCTCAGGAGAGGTTTAAGGGATGAGAAAAATCCCAAAAGGATGTGCGCTTACACAGTTTGGGGTGCCAGGGAATGGCTCTGCAGTGTGTGCTCGGATATTTGGGGTGCCAGGCCAGGAGCAGGAACATTGCTGGGACAGTTTGGGATGCCAGGGAATGGGGGAAATCTCTGGGTGCTGGGAGAAATCTCTAGGTGCTGCGGGGAAATTTTTGGGTGCTCTGGGGGAAATCTCTGGGTGCTGCAGGGAAATCTCTGGGTGCTGCGGGGTCTCTGCTGCCCAAAATCCGCCGCTGCCTCCTCAGACAGGATCAATTTACGGCGGGGGCCGGAGATCACAAATCCCGAGGGCTCTGGGAGGGAGCAGAGCCGCGATCAAAGGTGCGGGGGGGGTCCCAGCTCGCCGCCCCTAAACCCATCCAGTTTGGAGATGAGGGGGATCTGATTTCAGGGAATGGGAGCCCGGGGCACATCCAGGGAAATCGCGGGGGCTGGAGGTGGGGTTGGGAAATAGGATTGTAGGCATGGAGGAGTTGTTTGGGGAAATCACTGGGAATTTGGGAAATTATCCTGGCTCTGGAGTTGGGGAAAAGGGGATGCAGAGATGGAGAAGTTGTCTGGGGAAGTCACCGGGAATTTGGGAAATTGCTCTGGCTGTGGGGTTAGGGAGAAAGAGGGAATGCAGGTGTGGAGGGTCTGTTTTGGGAAATCTTGGGGAATTTGGGAAATTGCTCTGGCGGTGGGGTTGAAGGGAAAGAGGGAATGCAGAGGCAGAGGGGTTGTTGTGAGGAGTCGCCAGGAAAATCAGTGATTTGCGGATTGAGGAGAAAGAGGGAATAGAGGTGGAGGGGCTGTTCTGAGGAGTCACAAGCGGTGGTTTGCAGGACTGAGGGGAAGGAGCCCAAACCGAAGAGTTTGGGGTCGGAATTCACCCCCCAGGCCATTGCTGAGGTGACACCGGGCTGTCCCCCTGGGATGTCACAGCCCCCACCAGCCCTGGGGCTCCCCTGTCCCTCCGGAGCCACCCCCGCCCCAGCTGACCCTCGGAGGGACACGGAGGGGACAGTGCCGTGGGGACAGAGAGGGGACAATGCCGTGGGGACACTGAGAGGGGACAATGCCGTGGGGACAGAGAGGGGACAATGCCGTGGGGACACGGAGAGGGGACACTGCCGTGGGGACACTGAGGGGACACTGCCATGGGGACAGAGAGGGGACACTGCCGTGGGGACACTGAAGGGACAGTGCCGTGGGGACACGGAGAGGGGACACTGCCGTGGGAACAGAGAGGGGTCAGAGAGGGGACACTGCCCATGGGAACAAAGAGGGGACACTGCCGTGGGGACACTGAGGGGACACTGCATGGGGACAGAGAGAGGACACAGAGGGGACTGTGCTGATGGGGATACTGAGGGGACACTGCCGTGGGGACACAGAGGTGACACTGCCCATGGGGACACAGAGGGGACACTGCCAATGGGGACACTGAGGGGACACTGCCGTGGGGACACAGGGGGGACTGTGCTGATGGGGACACTGAGAGGACGCTGCAATGGGGACACAGAGAGGGGACATTCCCGTGGGGACTCAGATGACACTGCTATGGGGACACAGAGAGGGGACTGTGCTGATGGGGACACTGAGGGGACGTTGCCCAGCCTTCCCCGAGCTCCGAAGCGGCACCGAGAGCCTCTCCTCTCCTCTCCCTCTCCTCTTCCTCTCCATCGCCTCTCCTCCTCCTCTCCTCCTCCTCTCCGCTCTCTCCTCTCCTCTCCTCTCCTCTCCTCGTCCTCTCCTCCTCCTCCTCCTCATCCTTCCTCTCCTCTCCTCCTCCTCTCCGTCTCCTCTCCTCTCCTCTCCTCGCCTCTCCTCTCTCCGTTCCGCTCTCGCTCTCCTCTCCTCTCCTCTCCTCTCCTCTCCTCTCCTCTCCTCTCCTCTCCTCTCCTCTCCTCTCCTCTCCTCTCCTCCCCTCTCTCATCTCCTCTGTCCTCTCCTCTCCTCCCTCTCCTCGTCCCTCCTCTCCTCTCCTCTCCCTCTTCTGCTCACTACCCTTCTCTCTCATACTCCCTCCTCCGCTCCTCTCCTCTCACGGTCCCCTCCTCTCCTCTCCTCATCTCTCCTCCGTCTGTCACTCTCCTCTTCCTCTCCGCTCTCTCTCCCTCTCCCCCATTTGATGGCAGAGGAGCTGTCTGCCACTCGCGCGTCTGTTCCGAGAAGGGATCAGAAGTTTCAGCGAGCGCTCGGCGCCTCTCCTTTGATCCATGTCCTGAGGCCTGCTTGACAGCGAAAAAAAGCATGGAGACAAAACGACTCAGTCAAAGTGATTCCTGACAACTGTCTCCATGAGATAAGGAAGCTCTCTGTGTCTTGGTGGCTTTTTTTTTTTTTTTTTCTTCTAATACCGCCTCTCCGTTTCCATAAGAAGCGGAGTCACTTTAAACCAGAGGAGCAGCGCAGAAGAGCCGAGCACAGAGCTGAGCTTTATCGCGCTTCCCGTCTCCTTTCCCACTCCTCTTTTTTTTCCCCTTTTTTCCCCTCTTTTCCCCGTTTTTCCTGCCCTCCTTCCCGCACGCTGCGTTCCCCCGGTGCCGCCCGCGGTGCTCCGGCTGCAGAGCGATCCCGGCGCGGTGGCGCGGCCAGGACATGGCTGCGAGCGCAGGGAGATGCCAGCTGTCCCCGCGAGGGGCTGCGGGGGACACCGAGAGCCATTATGCGACAATCACCAGCCCTTTCAGGAGAGGGAGGCGGCCTCATTACCAGCCGGGCTTTATCCATCGCTGGCCACTTAAGCGGTTCCTCGGAGCTGCTCCCCCGCTGCTGAGCCCCGGAATTTTCTTTAGGATTGTTTAATTTCGCTTTGCCGGGCTCGTGTCGCGCTGGGAATGTCCCCCACTCCTTTGTCAAGTGCAGGCAGGGCTGAGTTTGAGAGAGCTCTGCCACATTGCGGGGCGCAGGGTTTGGGAAAGAGGTGTGGGAACAGAGAATGGGGTTGGGATCCCAAACACAAGGAGCACGTGGAGGGGACAAGGAGGTGTCACAGACCGTGGTGGGGGACACAGGGACAGGCGGGTGAGGAGCTGTGGGGATGCAGGAGGGTTCCCAGCCCAGCTCTGGAAAGCTGCAGGGCCCTCGAGTGAGCAAGCCCGGCTTGGGGCTCAGGAGGTGGCTCAGATGTCCCTGCGGGACACGGGACAGAGCCACGCTCAGGGGTGGGGACAGGGACTGGAAAGTCCTGGAAGGGTTTTGGGGGAAAGGAATTTGGAGCTCACATCATTCCAACTCCTCCTGAGGGCACGGACCCCTCCAGTGGGCACAGACCTTTTCCGTGGGCAGGGACCTCATTTGGGCACGGACCCGTCTTGTGAGCAGGGATCCATTTCCATGGGCACAGACCCTTTCCATGGGCACGGACCCTTTCCATGATCAGGGACCCTTTCCATGATCAGGGACCCTTTCCATGGGCACAGACCCTTTCCGTGGGCACGGACCCTTTTCATGGGCACGGACCCTTTCCATGATCACAGACCCTTTCCATGGGCATGGACCCTTTCCATGATCAGGGACCCTTTCCATGGGCATGGACCCTTTCCATGATCACAGACCCTTTCCATGGGCATGGACCCCTCCCACAATCACAGACCCTTTCCATGGGCATTGACCCTTTCCTTTCCACCCCTCTCGTGGGCACTGATCCCTTTTTTGGGCAGGGATCTCTCCCAAGGGCACGGATCCATTCAGAGGGCAGGGACTCGTCCCGAGGGCACAGACCCTTTCCATGGGCACAGACCCTTTCCTTTCCACCCCTCTCGTGGGCACAGACCCCTCCCCAATGCCAGGCTCCCCGTGGGCATCTCCAGCCCCGCAGTTCCAGGCTCAGAGCCCCTCCCAGCCCCGCAGACCCTCTCGGCCGGGGAGTTCCTCTCCCCCTGCTCACCGTAATGAGGCTTTTGTGGCGGGTTCGCTCCGGAGTGAAACTCCATTAGCGGCGGGGCCGGGGGGCGAGGGGGCCCCGCCGAGGGGGAGGGTCCCTTCCCCCCAGAACCGCGCTGCGCCGCGCTGATAAACAGCAAATATCGGGGAACAGGATTTCCACATTATCTGAGCGCGGCAGAAAATCAAAATTTCAGTCTAAATCCGAGGAGACGAAGCTCATAAGCTCCTCCAGCTGATACAGACGCCGAGCCCAGCCGTCGAAGGCTCAGGAGGCACAAAATAACATTTTTCGTTTAAAAAAAAAAAATTAGAAGAAGAAAAGAAAAGAAAGCAAAAAAGAATGAACGAGAAGAGAGAAGCAAGAAATCTTTGGGGGCTGCCTGTGGGGAGGGAGGAGGAGAAGTGGTGCAGAGAGGAGCGAGAGGAGCATTGTGTGGTGCTGCAGCCCCTTCCTGCAGAGGGGAAACACCCGGGACCGCTGGGGAGGGCTGGGACTGCTGGGGACAGAGCTGGGGACAGGACTGGGAGTGCTGTGGACATGACTGGGAGTGCTGAGAGTGCTGGTGACAGAACTGGAAGTGCTGGGAACAGGACTGGGAGTGCTGGCGACAGTCCTGGGAGTGCTGGGGATGGAACTGAGCGTGCTGTGAGTGTTGAGGAGGGGCTTGGCAATGTTAGGGTCGCTGCCCATCCCAGCAAGGTCCCAAAGGGGTCCGGCTGCAGGCTGTCAGCTCTCAATGAACCATCCGAGAGTCCAGCTGAGCCCCGAGCCCGAGTCAGGAGCCACGTGGGGCGTTCCCGAGCCCCAAAAGCCGAGCCCGGGTCCGGGCACCCCGCCGGGGCTGCTCCTGCCCCGCTCCCGCCTGGCGCACGGGACAGGAGCCGCCCCTGGCACCGCTCTGAGCAGGGCAGCGATGCCCGGGAGAGCGGGGATGGGGATCCCCAAAATCCGGGAGCGGCTCAGCAGTGCGGGAGTAATGCCCAGGATAGCGGGAAGCTGCTCCTGGGGAGTGATGGGGATCCCTAAAAACCAGCAGCTCCCTAAAAACTGGGTGGGAGTTGGTCAGCAGTGCAGAAGTGATGCTGGTGATAGAGGGGATCTGCTCCTGGAGAGGGAAGGGGATCCCCAAAAACTGGCAGCGGTTCAGCAGTGCGGGAGCCATGCCGAGGATAGCGGGGATTCGCTCCTGGTTTGGGATTTAGAGCCCCAAAATCCAGCACTGGGGTGAGAGTTGGTCAGCAGTGCAGGAGGGATGCCCAGGACAGCAGGGAGCTGCTCCTGGACGGGGATGGGATTCCCTAAAAACCGGCAGCTCCCTAAAAACCGAATGGGAATGAGTCAGCAGTGCGGGAGCCATGCTGAGGATAGCGGGGAGCTGCTCCTGGAGACGGATGGGGATTCCTAAAATCCAGCATTGGGGTGGGAGCGGCTCAGCAGTGCAGGAGTGATGCTGGTGATAGAGAGGAGCTGCTCCTGGGCGGGGATGGGGATTCCCAAAACCGGCAGCTCCCTAAAAACAGAGTGGGAACGGGTCAGAAGTGAGGGAGTGATGCTGAGGATAGCGGGGATCTGCTCTTAGAGAGCGGTGGGGATCCCCAAAATCCGTGTGCAGGAGTGATGGAAGCAAGGAAAGAAAAATAGCAGGCACGAGTTGCAGGAAAGGTTTTCTTGGCTTCTCTTGCTCCATCACAGGCCCCTTGTAACTCAGAAAACAAAGGAATTCCTTCCCTTCCCTTCCCTTCCCTTCCTTCCCTTCCCTTCCCTTCCCTTCCCTTCCCTTCCCTTCCCTTCCCTTCCCTTCCCTTCCCTTCCCTTCCCTTCCCTTCCCTTCCCTTCCTCTTTGGGGGTCTCCCCCTCCTGCCAGGAGTTTTTGGGGTTTTTATTTTGGGGTTTTTGTTCACTGTGCTCCGGGGTTTGGTGTTGTGGAACATCTTTGAATTTATTTGGTACTAATATCGGGGTGTATTTAGGAAGAGTAATTAATATTCCTAATTTATTTAGGAATAAAATAATTGCTGTTTTGCACAGGGATGTGGTGCAGCTCTCTGGGGATCCCAGGGGGACTCTCTGGGGGCTCTTTGGGGCTCCGCTGGTTTTTTGCTGCCGTTTCCTTCCCCTTCCCTGGGCAGCTCCAGCCCTGCTGTCCCCAGAATATCCTTGGGTCCCTCCCAGCCCCCCAGTGCCCCCAGTGCCCCTACTGCTCCCAGTCCCCCCAGCGCCCCCAGTCTTCCCAGTGCCCCCAGTCCCTCCCAGTGCACTCAATCTCCTCAGCCCCTCAGTGCCCCCAGTCCCTCCAATGCCCCAGTCCACCAGTCCCCCCAGTCTCCCCAGTGCCCCCAGTCCCTCCGAGTGCCCCCAGTGCCCCTAGTCCCTCCGACTGCCCCTAGTCCCCTCAGTCCCCCCAGTGCCCCCAATGCCCCCAGTCCCCCCAGCCCCTCTGTACCCCCCAATCGCTTCAGTCCCCCAGTCCCCCCGGTCCCCTAGTCCCCCCAGTGCCCCCAGTGCCCCCAGTCCCTCCGAGTGCCCCCAGTGCCCCCAGTGCCCCCAGGGCCCCCAGTGCACCCAGGGCCCCCAGTCCCTCCGAGTGCCCCCAATCCCCTCAGTCCCCCCAGTCCCCCCCAGTCCCCCCAGTCCCCCCAGTCCCCCCAGTGCCCCCAGTCCCCGCTCCGTTCCGCAGCTCTGGGGCTGGCATTCTCCCCGAGCCGCGGGGGCGGGAGGTCAGAGCGCAGCGAGTGTTTCGGGTTAGTTCCAGATACCGGCCTGACACGCGCCTTGATTCATTCGCGGCTCCCCGAAAGCCCCGGCCCCAAATCCGGGGGGACACCGGGGCAGTGCGGGACTGAGCCCGCCCGAGCTGCGGCTTCACCCCGCACCCCGCAGAGCTCCGGCGAGGCA
>NC_136676.1:1176533-1272644 GCF_903797595.1 Erithacus rubecula
AAGAGAAAAGAGCTCAGAACCTGAAAAAATCCTGGCAAACTCTGCCTGGCCTTCAGTGTGTCCACACCAAACACCATTTGGATGGAATTTTTCCCTCGGTGGGATCTGGGGAGCGGTTGGCCTGATGGATCTGGTGGAGATCAGAGGAGTGTTGGGTGGTTCCAGGTGTTGGTGGGAGGGAATCCCACCCAGGAGCTCACCCAGAGGGGCGGGTTTCCTCCGGACACCACGCACACCAGGGTGAAGTTCTGCGCCTGGTTAGCGGCTGAAGGAGCCGGGTGTCAGCAGCCAGCACTGAGATGGATGTGGGGAGCTGCAGGACAGAGCCAGGAGGTCAGCGTGGAGCCTCAACAACCCCCATCCAGCCTCATCCTTCATCTTCATCCTCATTATCATCCCTATCCTCATCCTCATCCCCATTCTCATCCTTGTTCCCATTCCCATCTTTCCCCATCCCCCTCTCCACCTCCAATTCATTCCTGTCCTAATCCCATCCCCCCACATCCTTGTCCTGTCTTTACCTCCATCCTTGGTCCATCTCCATCCTTGGCACATCCCCAATTCATCCCCATCCTCTTCCTCCTCCCTCTCTCCATCCCAATCTCTAAACCCATACCCATGGCCATGCACCTTCCCACGTTCATCCCATTCCCCATTCTCCTTCCTATCCTCATCTGTGTCCCCATCCTTGTGCCATCCCCATCTTCATTGTCATGGCTTCTTCCTCCCTCTCCCCATGTTATCCTCTTTATTATCCCCATACCCATTTCATCCCTATTCCCATTCCCATTTCCATCCCCCCTCCCATTCCAAACCCCAGTCCCATTCCCATGCCCATCTCTACTCCCCATGTTCATCCCATTCCCTGTTGTCCTCCTATCCCTGTCCCTCTCCCTGCCCCAGCCATGTCTCATCCCCAGCTTCACAACCATTCCCATGGGGATCCTCATCCCTCAAGCCACACCATACTCACCCTCATCCTTGTCCTTTTCCTCATGCCCATCCCCTTCCCCGTCCCCATTCCCATCCCATCCCATTCCCATCCCCATCCCCATCCCCATCCCCATCCCCATCCCCATCCCCATCCCCATCCCCATCCCCATCCCCATCCCCATCCCCATCCCCATTCCCATCCCCATTCCCCATCCTCATTCCCATCCTCATTCCCATCCCCATTCCCATCCCCATTCCCCATCCTCATTCCCATTGCACTTTCCCCATCCCCATCCCCATCCCCATTCCCATCCCCATTTCCCATCCTCATTCCCATCCCCATTTCCCATCCTCATTCCCATTCCCCATTCCCCATTCCCCATTCCCATCCCCATTCCCCATCCTCATTCCCATTCCACTTTCCCCATCCCATCCCCATCCCACCCCCAGGACAGCAGAGCCCCCAGTCCCTGCTGTTCCCTCAGACCCTGGTTTCGTCTCTCCCGGTGCTCACCCATCACGTTCAGGAACACATTCCCAGAGGCCAGAACCACCTTCTCGCGCGTGGCTCGGTCGTAGATCCCCACGTGGCACTCGTAGGGACCGTTGTCCGAAATCCGGACCTCGGGAAGGCTGTGGGGGAGGGACAGCGCTCACCAGTCCACCCCCACCCCCTTTTCCTGTGGGATTCATCAGTCCACACCTGGATATCGTGGTTGGAAGGGAACAATAAACTCCTAACAACTCCCAAGGCTTTGGAGGAGCTCAGGAATGCTTAAGGAGCTCCCTGGCACTGGCAGCTCCTTGGAGGGGAAGGAGCTGTGTCACTGGAAGGAGCTGTGACACTGGAAGGAGCTGTGTCACTGTCACTGGAAGGACCTGTGTCACTGGAAGGAGCTGTGTCACTGGAAGGAGCTGTGTCATTGGAAGGAGCTGTGTCATTGTCACTGGAAGGAGCTGTGACACTGGAAGGAACTGTGTCACTGTCACTGGAAGGAGCTGTGTCACTGGAAGGAGCTGTGTCATTGGAAGGAGCTGTGTCATTGTCACTGGAAGGAGCTGTGTCACTGGAAGGAGCTGTGTCATTGTCACTGGAAGGGGCTGTGTCATTGTCACTGGAAGGAGCTGTGACACTGGAAGGAGCTGTGTCACTGGAAGGAGCTGTGACACTGGAAGGAGCTGTGTCATTGGAAGGAGCTGTGACACTGGAAGGAGCTGTGTCACTGGAAGGAGCTGTGTCATTGTCACTGGAAGGAGCTGTGTCACTGGAAGGAGCTGTGACACTGGAAGGAGCTGTGTCACTGTCACTGGAAGGAGCTGTGTCATTGTCACTGGAAGGGGCTGTGTCACTGGAAGGAGCTGTGTCATTGTCACTGGAAGGAGCTGTGACACTGGAAGGAGCTGTGTCACTGTCACTGGAAGGAGCTGTGTCACTGGAAGGAGCTGTGACACTGGAAGGAGCTGTGTCACTGGGAGAAGATGTATCACTGGAAGGAGATGTGGATGGAGCACAGAGCCACGAGCATGGGCATCACCCACCCAGGAGTGCCAAAGGAAAACCTTGCCAGTCCAAGTGGTCTCACTCATCCTGCTTCTCCTTAGACCTGAGATCACCTCTGCAGGACATGCAGGTGATCTGGAGCCCAGCTCTTTCCTCTGCCCACTGATGAGAGGCTGCAGGAGGCTGTTCTTGGTTGTTTATTGTTTCTTATCTCAGGAATTCTTTGTCTAGTGAACAGCAGTCTGCTTACCAGACATCCAGGGCAGAATCTGCCTGGTAAAGGCAGGGCTTATCTTTTTAGTCTAAATTACATATTTGATGTTTACAAGTATTTTCCAATACAATGCAATCTTGTTAAATGGTCCAGCTCTGTCCCCATCCAATCTGTCACCCAGCATGGATGTCACAGAGAAGAAGGAGGAAGGAGTATCCACACCCCAAATTCTCCACCTTGGCCACGTGTCCCTTATCACAAACATCCCAAAAAGTCTATCTACATTCAAACAGTCTAATTTATACTTTATTAATTTTTGGGGGTTGCATTTCTTCTCTCAATGTTGGTAAATTGTTCCAAGCAGATAAATCCAGCCCCTGAGACACCTGGGTCTCATTCGAGGGTCTTTGGGGACCCTGCCAGGGAGGTGTTAAACCTCCCAGGGAAGACAGAGGAATACTCTGGATTCCCACAAAGTGGGGGAGAAAACAGCAAATCCCAAATCCTGAGTGAGCCAGGAGTGCTCATCGATCTACCTGTAATCCAGAGACTTTAGATGGACTTGGGGAAAATGGGAGAGGAGGAGTTGTGCCCAAGGATCCGTGCTGCTGGAGCTGGGAATGCTCAGGAGGCTGCACAGGGGTCACTTCACTGCTGAGCAGCAGCCCAGCTGCCTGGCCAGAGGCATCCCACAGTTCTGCTCCTCTCCATCCCACCTTTCTGCTCCTCTCCATCCCACCTTTCTGATCTTCAGTATCCTACAGTTTTGATCCTCACCACCCCATATTGCTGCTCCTCACCATGCCATAATTCTGCTTCTCACCATCCCACCTTTCTGCTCCTCAGAATCCCCCTATTTTGGTCCAGAGAATCCCACCTTGTTGGTCCTCAGTATCCCACTTTTCCAATCCTCACTGTCTCACCTTTCTGCTCCTCAGAATTCCTTTTTAATCCCTACTATCCCTCTTTTCTGATCCTCACCATCTCACTTTTCTGATCCCTAGTATCCCACTTTGCCTGTCCTCAGCATTCCCCCTTCCTTCTCCTCACCATCCCAATTTTTTGGTCCATACCATTGCCCCTTTCTCATCCTCAGCATCCCACCTTGTTGGTCCTCAGCATCCCACTTTTCTGGCCAGCAGCATTCCACTTTCCCATTCAGCAGCCCCATCCCATCCCACAGTGCCAGCTAGCTCCATCTCACCTTCCCTGCTGGCAGCACCATCCCACCACTCCAGCTGGGAGCATCTCACATTCCCAGCCAATATCCCATCCAGCATTCCCAGCCAATATCCCATTCCACTTCTCCAGCTGGTCCCACTCCTCTTTACTGGTCTACAACTTTCTTCCTCCTGGCAGGAAATATCATCCCATTTTCTCCAGCTGGGAGCATCCTGCCTTTCCATTCAGAAGCTTTATCCCACCTCACTGCCTGGAAACATCCCATCCCCTCCTGGTCTCAGGCATTATCCCACCCCAGTGGAAGCTTTATCCCACCTCACTGGCTGGAAACATCATCCCAACTTCTCCAGCTGGAAGCATCCCACCTTTCCAGTCAGGACCATTATCCCACCCCACCATTCAGAAGCCTCATCCTGCTTTTCCAGCAACATTCCACCTTTCCAGCTGGCACTGCCATTCTGCTGTTGTGGGGAAGAGCATCCCAGCACCATCCCACCTTCTGGTTGGCTGCACTCCCTTTTTTTTTCCAGGAGATCCATCCCACCTTCTGGCTGGAAGCATTCCCACTTTCCAAAAGATTAATCCCACCTTCTGGTTGACAGAATTCCCTCTGTCCAGGAGGTCTATCCCTCCTCTCCAGCTGACACCATTCCCACTTTCCAGGAGATACATCCCTCCTCTCCAGCAGCCTCATCCCACCTCATCCATCCCATATGGACAGAGCAATTCCCTCATGCAGCACCCAGGGGAATTTTCCCTTCCTTTCCAGCTCCTCTTTTCCCTTCCCTTCCTGCTCCAAGGATCCCCTGGAAGTGACCATTCCTTCCTTTCCATGGATACAACAATTCCAACCCTCTGCCATCTGCTCCAGCCTCTGATTCTCCCTGCATGGATCAGGAATCCCCATTAGCAGCGTTTCAGAGCAGCTTTGATCCCACCCCAACACTTTTGGAAGGATTCCTTTGGATTTGCACGTGGATTTTGGGGCCTGACTGGCTCGGTTTGGTATTCCCAAGGATGGGAGACAGGAACAGCTGGCCCTAGAAAGGCAAACGCCCGAGTTGAGAACAAGGGAAAAACGGGATTTGGAAATTCCTAAAGCGGCGCCGTAGGACGAGGGTGGGATTTTAATAAAGAGAAAGAGAAAAAAAAAAAAAACCAGGATTGGAGGGGTTGGATCTGTCCCAGCTTTGTTCCTCACAGCTCAGAGCCGGGATGGAAAGAGACGGTGCCGGCAGCCCCTGGGCCGCGCTGATAAGGAACCGGGAACTGCTGATAAGGAGCAAGGAAAACGCTGATAAGGCTGGAGAAACGCTGATGAGGAGCCGCGAAAACGCTGATAAGGAACGGGAGGACGCTAATCAGGAATGGGGAAATGCAGATGAGACCGGTTTCTCCCGGGATAATGTTCCCTGGGACAGTTCTGCCTGGGATGACTCTGACAAGGAGCAGGAAAATGGTACTAAGGATCGGGGAAAACACTGATAAGGAACTAGGAAACGCTGATAAGGAACGGGGAAAATGCTAATAAGGAATGGGGAAATGCAGATGTGACCGGCTTCTCCCGGGATAATATTCCCTGGGACAGTTCTGCCTGGGATAATGCTCATAAGGAGCGTGAAAATGCTGATAAAGCCGGCTCCACCCGGGAAAACACTGATAAGGAGCAGGAAAATGCTGATAAAGGATCGGGATAACACTCAGAAGCATCAAGGGATAACGCCGATAAGGACTGGGATAAGGCTGATAAGGGCCGGGATAACGGTGATAAGGGACTGGGATAACGCCGATAGGGACCGGGATAATGGTGATAAGGAGCAGGATAACGGTGACAAGGACCGGGATAACGGTGACAGGGAAATGCTTCCTCCATCCTCAAACCTTCCTGGGCTTGCCCCAATTCTCCAGGAGAGCCCAGAACCAGCAGGATGTTCCCAAAGAAAGCTGGGAAAACCAGCTCTGGGAATTTTCTCCTCCCCAGGCTTCTGTTTTCCTGTTTTCCTCTTTCCTGGTTCCTGTTTTCCCTGGCAAAAAAAGCCTTGGGGTGAAAACGCTTTTCCCATCAACATCTCCCAGTTCCACGCCCAATTTCCCGGCCATTCCCGAGGCTTTCAAGTGCCTGGTGCTGGAGCAGGGGAATTTTCTGCTCCCAAATTCCATTTGTTCTACAACATGTGGAGAAAGGGAGGAAAACAGAACCACTGGAGTCAAGAAAAGTGGCAGCTGCTCCTCATCATGGAGATAGTCCATGAGCAGGGAGGGGATGTTTGATCCTTGTTCTCCTTTTCCAGGGATTCTCTTGATCCCTCATTCCATGCACAGGGAATGTTTGATGGGATGTTTGATGGGATGTTTGATCCTTGTTCTCCTTCTCCAGGTTCTCCTGATCCACTGCTCCTTGCACAGGGAATGTTTGATCCTTGTTCCTGTTCCAGGGATTCTCCCAATCCCTCATTCCATGCACAGGGAATGTTTGATGGGATGTTTGATCCTTGTTCGCCTTCTTCAGGGTTTCTCCCAGTCCCTCATTCCATACACAGGGAGTGTTTGATTCCTAATCCCATGAACTCCTTCCATGGGCACAGGGAATGTTTTCATCCCGTTTAATTCCCTCTGGCTGGAGGGAAGCGACGGCTGAATCCCAAGGAAAGCATCGGAGTCAGGAGTGTGAAATTCCTGCGTGGAGCTTCCAAACCCTTCTCCCAACAAGAATTGGTGGTGTCAGGAAATTTGTTCAACATCCAAAGAGCAGCTCAGCGGATCCAGGGAAACCAAATGTGGGGATGGAGCAACTCTGGAGCATCCCTGGAGCTTTTCTGGAGTCTCTCCAGAACACCCTCTGAGCATCCTCTGAGTAACCCTCAAGTATCCTGAGCATCCTCTGACTCCCCTGAGTAACTCTGGAGTATCTCCTGACGTACATGTACACACATGTACATGAGCATCCTGAGCTTCTCCTGAACATCCACAGAGTATCCTCTGAGTAACCTTGGAGTATCTCCTGACCTACCTGAACATTGACGTGGGAAGTCCGAGGTTCTCCTGAGCATCCCTGGAGTATCCACTGAGTGACCCCTAAGTATCCTCTGAGTAACCCTCTAGTATCCTGAACATCCTCTGACTCCCCTGAGTAACTCTGGAGTAGCTCTTGGCCTACATGAACATCCATCCACATGAGCATCCTGAGCTTCTCCTGAACATCCCCAGAGAATCTTCTGAATAACCCCTGAGTATCCTCTGAGTAAACTTCAAGTATTCTGAGCATCCTCTGACTCCTCTGAGTAACTCTGGAGTAGCTCCTGACCTACCTGAACATCCACATGAGCATCCTGAGCTTCTCCTGAACATCCCCAGAGTATCCTCCGAGTAATCCCCTGAGTATCTTCGGAGTGACCCCTGAGTATCCTCAGAGTGACCCGTGAGAAACCACTGAGTATCCTCTGAGTGACCCCTGAGTATCTTCTGAGTATCCTCAGAGTGACTCCTGAGAATCCTCAGAGTGACCCCTGAGTATCCTCTGAGGGACCCCTGAGTATCCTCTGAGTATCCACTGAGAATCCTCTGAGTGACCCTGGAGTATTCTCTGAGTAACCCCTGAGTATCCTCAGAGTAAGCCCTGGATACCCTGAGCATCTCCAGAGCATTCCCTGAGCATCTCCTGATCCCCCTGAGCATTCCCAAACTTTTCCCGCATCTCTGCTGAGCAGGGCCTGAAGATCCTCCAGATCCATCCCATAATATTCCCACTCCATCCCTGTTTTCCCACTCTTTTCCCACTCTAAATCCACATTTATCCCCACACAGCCATACTTTTCCTTAGGATTAAAAACCCCCACTCCAAACAGGCAAAACCAGCAAAAAATCCCCAAAAAACCCCAAATTCCAAAGGATTGGGAAGAATTTCCCACGGGATGAGCCAGGCCCAGCCCTACCCAAGCCCCCCTGGATAGTTCCAAGTGGAAAACATCCCAGAATGGAGAAAATCCCAGTTTTTCCCCTCCACACTGACATTTTTTCTTATTTCCATGAGGGGAAAAGTGAGCTGGGAAAATCCAATCAGGAAATTCTCATTTCCCAAGGAAACGAGGCTGGGAGAAAGAAAAATGTCATCCCAGTTTTTTTCCCCCTTGCATCCAGCCTCTCCTAACCATTTTTTTCCAAGCTCCAGTGTTGTTTTGGAGCAGCTGGAATGGAGCAGGTGTGGAATCAGGAATAAACCTGGAATTCTGGAAGTGATTCTCACTTGGAATAAAAGCAAGGAGACGTTCCTATGCTTGTTTTATAAATAAATATGGATCTGGATTTCTCGATTTTCCCAAGGTCTGAGTTTCTCTGCTCATTTCCACCTCTAAAAATCCCCATTTTCCCCACCTTTCCCCTGAGAAACATCAGGAAAATGGGAACACCCCATGGATACTGGCAGGGTCTGCTGGAATCCTTTCAATGGAAAACTTAGGGGAAAAATCCTAAAAATTGGCATTAAAAGTGTGTTGGGTTGATGTGGCCAGAAATGTGTATTCTGTCACCATCTGCTGCAGCCAGCTGGGGCAGTGACCCTGATCTCCTGGCACATATTCTCTGCTAATGGGCCATCTTTAAACCAGCTGGGACAATCATCTTTATCTTTCCACTGCCCATCCTCCCTCCAGGAGATATCTCCTGTTCATGGCCAGTGAGTCCCAGTGCATGACTGAAAAAATTCCATCATCCCACTGGGAGATGCTCCAGCCAGGGCAGGAGCCAAACATTTCCTACCCAGATAAAAACTGAGATTTTGGACAGCAAGTAATCCTTCTTCCCACTGGATTCCAGAGGAAAGCCAGACCTTTCCACATCATCCCTGGAGCTTCAGAGGAAACTGCACCTTCTCCAGGAGCACTGCTCCAGCTGAACCACATCTGCCACTGCAGGAGGATGCAGCCACCATTGAATGGGACTGCTGCCACCACCCTGACTGACTGACGGGTGTCAGCTTGGATTCTGACTCTGGCAGTGTTTTGGGATTGTTATTTGTAATATTTTAATTTTCCTAGTAAAGAACTGTTATTCCTAATTCCCATATCTTTGCCTGAGAGCCCCTTAATTTCAAAATTATAATAATTTGGGGAAAGGGTTTACATTCTCCATTTCAAAGAGAATCTTTTGCATTTATTGGCAGACACCTGCCCTTCACACAGGACAAGAAGGAAAAGGAACTCACCGCACGGTGGATTGGTAAACGAGCTCTTCCCGCTTCCGGTAATTTTCCATCTGGGAAAAATTGGTGGAAAACATGGCATCGAAGGTGAAGATCTTCTGCTTGATGGTCCCGCCATCAGTGACCTAAGGAGACAATCCCAGAGTCTCAAATTTGGGATTTTCTGTCTGTTTTGGAATATTTCAATTTGAGAATTTGATTAAATTTATTTTGATTCAAATAGATTTGAATTGGAATGCACTGATTTAGATTTGAATAGATTTGTTTGCACTTTAATGTAATTTTAAATATTTTGATGTTTGTTTAGATTTGAATACATTGATTTGAATTTTAATCTCTATTAATAAATACTATAAATACATTTATTTTTATATTTTATGCGGTGCTTTTAAATACTTACATTAGAATTTTGATTTTGTTTTTATATCATGATTTCCATATTTATCCATAGAATCCCAGAGTCTTTCAGCTTGGATTTTATGGATTTCTGATGGCCCTGCTGAGATGAAATTAAATACACATTTTCCATTTTCCTGCTGGGAATTTTCATTTTTAAATGGAAAATTATTTTTTTAGGACTCATTTATTCCCTGTGTTTCCCAACTCTGGACTTACCTTCCCTGCTTTTGAGGAGGAGTTTTAGTGGAAAAATAAGGAAGAAAATGGGAATTTTGGGGCTAAACCAGCTCCTGGCAAAGTGAAAATTCCCATTTTTAAAAATAAACCAGGAGCGGCAGCAGAAAATTTTGGAATTTAATCCTCAAATCCAACATTTCCTGAGGACAAAACCCTAAATCCCCACCCAAAATCCCGCTGCTATTCCTCATTTCCTCTTTTCTCACTTTTTTATGGCAAAAAGCGGCTGGAAAGGAGGTAAAAAGAATCCACCACTAAAAAAATCACTTCCAATTTATTATCCCAGGCTGAGGCTTTTATGGGAATGAAATTCCAGCCTGGCACGGATGTGGGATAAAGAAAAGTAGGGAAAATTATGGGAGTTGTAAATCTCCAGCCTCGGGAAGTTTCCAGGGAAGTTTCCACAAATTTTTCCTGATTTTTCTTTGTGGTTGAGGAGAAACCTGGAGCTGCTCCAGGGTGGGGAAGGGATCCAGCTCCAAAGGGATTTTTGTAATTCTTTTAGGGTGGGAAGCACTGGGAATGGTGGAGGTGGTGCCCATGGATTTGGAATTTGCAGCCTTGGGGTTTTCCCAGCACATCTGGACAGATGTGATCCCAAATCCTGCCCCATCCAAGGGCAGGAAAACCGCGAATGGATTCACCCTCCAGAAATTCTCTGAAGATTGGGAGTGGTGGGAAGATCCCTGAGGGAATTCCAGGCAGTTCACAGATCCCAGGAAAAGGCACAACAGGAATTCTCTCTCTTCAGGGATCAGCCACAATTCCAGCCTTTTATCCAAGCCTGGGGGAATTTTTTGGGAAGTGAAACTTCGTAGGAATTTGCAGCCCAACACTTCCTGCTGGGAATCATAAAAGGAGGATAAATGGGCAGCATCCCATGGTTCCTTTCCCAGGGGATATCTCCACATCCAGGAATTTTAGGAACACATTCCGGGCTCTGTTTCCTGCATTATTCATAAATCCCAGGAAAAATCTCATTCCTGACAAAACTTGGCTGTTGCAGAGTTCCTGCCTGCTGCTCTCCCCTCCACATTGACCCAAAAAAATCCCAAAATCCATTAAAACCAACATTTGCTGCTCCCAAAATCCATTAAAACCTTCGGAGCCTCCCATCAGGATGCCCAGAGGACCCAAAATCATCAGGAAGTGACGGATGCAGGATGAGGGGAGCGAGTTGGGAGTGGTTGGAAAGGGCTGGAATTGGGATCTGATCCAGGCTCCGTGTCCCAGGGATGGATCAATGGATTCCCTTTCTCCAAGCAAATAAAAAATTGCTCTGGAAAGAGGGAAAATTCCCTGGAGCTGCAGAGCTGTGTCCACGTCAGCACCACTGGGAAGAACTCGTTATCCTGGAAAACTCTGGATTTAGGCTTTTTCCTGTCCATTCCCTGGAGAATCAAACAGGAAAAATTCGTTATCCTGGAAAACTCTGGATTTAGGTTTTTTCCTGTCCATTCCCTGGAGAATCAAACAGGTAAAACTTGTTATCCTGGAAAACTCCCGGTTTAGGCTTTTTCTGCCCATTCCCTGGAGAACTGACCGGGAAAAACTCATTATGCTGGAAAACTCTGGATTTAGGAGAATCTTAAATCAGGAGTTTTCCAGGATAGCGAGTTTTTTCTGAACAGGAAAATCCTGGAGACGCCAGGAGCCAAGGAGCAGCTCCGGGTGTTCCCTGCTCATCCCGAGCGGATTCCTCCACCCCCGTCTCCTGCCGAGGTTTTTTCGGGAGCTCTCCAGGTGCTGATCCGTGTTCACACCTGTTCCCGAGAACATCACACCTTCCGGAGGTGTTGGGATTGTTGGATGTTAATTAACGCCTCCGCTCATGGGATGTGCTCCTGTTTATTCTGGGGAGAATTCCCTTTGCTCCTCCCGAGAATGCTGCAATCGGCGGCACTCCAGGGGCTGAGGGTTTCCCAGAGGGAGGAAGGGCTGTCCCTGTCTGTCCCTCATCCCTGGGGAATCCAGGGGAATTGATGGAGTTGTGGGTGCTGGTTGCAGTGTGGGACTTCTCCGTGGGGTTTCACCCCTGGGATGAGGCTCCTCGGCCTCAGAGTGCACAGATCCGGATGGAATCACAGACCCAGGAGTTATGGATCCATCCCAGGAGTTATGGATCCATCCTATGGCTTATAGATCCATCCCAGGAGTTATGGATCCATCCCAGGAGTTATGGATCCATCCAGGGGTTCTGAATCCATCACAGGAGTTCTGAATTCATCCCAGGAGTTCTGAATTCATCCTAGGGGTTCTGGATCCATACAGGGGTTCTGGATCCATGCAAGGTTTACAGATCCATCCCAGGGTTTATGGATCAGAATCCATCTCAGGGGTTACAGATGCATCCCAGGGGTTGTGAATCCATCTCATGGATCTGGATCCATCCAGGGGTTCTGGATCCATCCCATGGGTTCTGGATCTATCCCATGGGTTATGGATCCATCCCAGTGGTTGTGGATCCATCCCAGGGGTTCTGGATAAACCCCAGCGGTTCTGGATCCACCCCGGGGTTCTGGATCCATCCCAGCGGTTATTCCCAACTCCATTCCCCCCCAAAGTGCCTCCACTGACTTTTCCACCTCTCTCCCCCTTTTCCCTCCCCCTCCCCGCCCCCGGAGCAGCTCAGACCCCTCAGGCTCCAGGAGCTCCCTCTGCTCCCTGTCCAATAAATCCGGGAAAGGTGAGCCGGGTGTGCCCCAGCCCCGGGCTCCGGAGCCACATTCCCACGATTTACAAGGGAATGATCAGAACTCCGCGGCTCCGCCCGGCTCTCCCCGATCCATCCACCACCTCCAACACCCAGAGCTGCCTCTGGAGCTTTGCAAAGCTGCCAAAGTCCGGGAGTGAGGCAAAACAGGGAGAAAAACAGGAAAAAATAACTTAAATCAGGAAGGGATTTGGCAAATCCATGAAAAACCCAACTTCCCAAACTCGGGAAGGAGCAAGAGGGAAGGAGGGAGAAAAAACCCTGGAATAAAGGGGGTTTGTGGGGATAAAAACAAAAGCTGGGATGTTTCTGCCCTTGCCTTTCCCTCCGAGGGTTCTCGGAGCATCATTCGCTCCGGAGCAGCAGCAGCCGCTCCCGCTTCCCTCCTGGCAGGGGGGATTATGCAAATCCAGCCCCAGCTCCAGGGAAAGTGGGTTAATCCAACATTACCGAGTGGAAAAAGGAAGGAAAAACCTGGTGGAGACGGCGGAGCCAGCAGAAAAAAATTCCACCCTTAAAAAGAGGGGAGACAAAACCAATTCCAAGCTGGAATTTCGAATTCGGGGCAGATTTGGGGTTTTATTCCCTGCCTGAACTCCTGTCCTGCATTTAGGGTGCATCCATAAATTATTATGGGAAAATCCATCTTGGATTCCATGGGAATGTTCCTGTGCACACATCACATTCCAACAGCTGGATTTGTCCCCATCCTTTCCCTATTTATAAACCTGGAATGGAGAAGAGCATTTCCCTTTCTCAATCAAAACCAGGCTCCAAATCCCCCTTTCCCAAATAAAACGAGCCTCAAAATTCACCTTCCCCAAATATAACCAACCCCCAAATTCCCTTTCCCAATTAAATCTGGCCTCCAAATCCTTCCTTTCCCAAATAAAACCAGCCTCAAAAATCACTTTTCCAAATAAAACCAGCATCAAAATTCACCTTTCCCAATTAAAACCACCCTCAAAATTCACCTTTCCCAATTAAAGGCTCCAAATTTGGCGCTCCAGGCTCCACATTCCCCTTCCCAAATAAAACCATGAATTCAATCCTTTCCCAAATAAAACCGATCTCAAAATTCATCTTTTCAAATAAACTCGGCCTTCAAATTCTCCATTTTCTCGAAGGAAACCAAGCTCCTTTCACAAGTAAAACAGGAGCTTCCCTCCTTTTCAACACCCAAATTACCAAAATTTTTGGGAACAGGGAAAGTTTTTATTTTTTAGAAACTCTAAATAACCCTAAACTTCTCTCCAAACGCCGGATATCCCAAATTTTCCTTTTCCCACCCTTTCCCCCATCGTTTTCCACCCCCCAAGCCCTGGGCAGAGCGGTGCCAACCTCAGCTCCAACCCAAACCCCAGCACGGAGATGAGCCATCCCTAAATCCTCCTGGCAGCCACCCCAAAAAATCCACCCCAAATCCATCCCACATCCCTCCTGGCCACATTTCCCCAGGGCAGCCATTTCCCAGGATGGATATTCCTGGAATTGATGTTCCCATCAGCTCCTCTGTACCGGCGCTCACCCGGTACCAGACGATCTCCCGCATTTTCCCGTCGGTTTTGAAGTTGCATTTCAAGGTCACGGCGTCTCCCACCACCACCGGAGGCAGGGGCTCGATGCTGACCGTCAGATAACCTGGAAAAACGGGGATAAAAGTGGGAATAAAAGGCAGGAAATGAGCGCTGAGCTTCAGGGGAGTTTGGACTAGGGGTTGAGTCGCTGTTTTCCAGGAATTCCATGGATGAGAGGCACTGTTGGATGCCAGGGAAAGCGCTGCCAAGTCCTGACCCCTCGCAGGGATGGATTTGGGAAACCCCCAACCATCCCAAAAATGTCGAAATTGAGGGAAACCCTTCCTGGATTTGGGAAAATCCCAGCGGACCCCATTTCTGTCCATATTATGGAGCCACTGACTTTCCATCATCTCTCTCCGTTCCCTGCCCTGTGCTTCCAGAAAACTTCCCAAAAAACTTCCCAAATTCCTCATTCCCGACGGGAATGGGTCCAACATCTTCCCCTGGGGTTGCACAATCCCCGCCCGGCGTTTTTCCAGCTCCTTCCCCCTCTCCCCACAGCCGAATTCCAGATCCATCCTCACTCCAGAGGGAAAATCGGAATCTGGCAGCTCTGTCCGTCCCTTTTCTCCCTCTTTTCCCCCGATTTGTTGGGAAATCGGGAGCGGGGAGCAGCCGGGGACAGCAGCACAGGGAATTGCATTCCTGGTTCATTTTCCTGCCTTTCCTGTGGATGTTGGGAATTGATGGATTGACAGCCTGGCAAATCCCAGCCTTTCCTCGGCATCTTTCCCTGTTCGGCACCAGGACATCCCAAAAAAACTCCTCACCAACTCCAAATCCCATTTTTTAAAATCACTCCTCACACCAGGTGGGAAAATAGCCGAGATAAAATCTGGGAAACAAGAACAGGTGTGGAAAAGGGGCTGGAAATCAGAGATTCCTTTGTGGAAGATGCTCTGAGAGGGGAAAAGATGAATTCCCTGGATTTTTTTTTTTTTTTTTTTCGTGCCTCCCAGGCAGTGAACCGAAGCTCAGCACTCCTTGTAAAACATCTCGGAGGTGTTTGTGCCATAAATCCCAGGCACGACCTGCGGGAGAACACGCTCCGGGAACACGTGCCGGCTGCGGCAGCAGGGCAGCGTGGCCTGGAATATTGAACACCGGGAAAAAACCGGAAAATCCCGTTTTCTGCTGCTTTTGGGGGGCTGCGGGGACAGCTCTGCACCAGGAAATGCAGGGGGGAAAGCGGATTTTTGAGAATGTTTGGATGTAGGGCTGAGGGTTAAATCCCTTTTCAGCCCCAAATGATGCTTGGAATGAGGGAATTTTGATGCTGCACCTCAGAATCCCAAATCCTGGCCAGCATTCCCTGTCTGCCTGGGGCCGGCGCCTTTCCAGCCTCTCCCTGTCTGGTTTATTTCTGTTCCTAAAGCGGGGATTAAATCTCTGCGATTGCCAAGGCTGCACGGGGGCCCCTTGGATTCGGGGCTCAGCGGATGGAAAAGGCAGGAATGGCAGGAAGAGGAGGGCGAGAAGGAGGGGGAGGGAGGAAGGGCAGCCCAGGTCTCTCCGATTCCTGCCCCGATTCCCCTCGCTCGGCTTTTGACATTTCCGAAGGCCGGGATGAGCAACAGGCACGGGGAAGCGGCGGGGATGAGCAAATCCTTGGCAGCGCGGCAGGATCCGCCCCAAGGAAATGGGGATGGAGCTCCGTGCGTGCGGGAATGCTCTGCCTCCCCTCGGAGCCTCCGCGGGGATCGCGGCTCCCGCCTGCCCCCGGATCAGCGGCAGATTAAAGGGAGCCGGGGAGGAAGCGCCAAAGCGGGAGCAAAGATTGGATTTTCCCTCCTGTCCATGGGAGATCCAGGAGCTCACAGAGCGGCGTTTCCAGATGTTTTCCAGCCTCTTCCCGTATTATTCCCCTCCAGACCAGTGAACTTCCACGGGAAACAGAACAATCCCCATCCCAGTCCAGAGTTAAGACTAGATTTTCCCTCCTGTCCACGGGATCCAGGAGTTCCCAGTGCAGCATTTCCAGATGTTTTCCATCCCTCTTCCCATGTTATTCCCTTCCAGACCCACACACTACCATGGGAATGGGATCCATCCCGGCCCAGCCAAGGGTTTTGGTGGTGTCTGGACCATTCACTGATTTTTGGTGGATTTTTAAAGTCAAAAAGAACCAAATCTGGGAGTTTCAGCCACTCCCATGCAGCAAATCCACCCGTCCAAACATTTTCCCAAGGAAATCCCCCTCCAAACCCATCCCTGACCTGCATCTTCTGGGTTGCCAAAAAAAACCCCAAAATTGGGAGTTTCCCCCCCTCTCTGCTCCCTCAGTGTGCTAGAAAACCACCCTGAGCTGGCACTGGGAGCAGCTTCCACCTCTATTCCAGGGAATTCCGGCTTGGCTGAGCCTTAAATCCCGATGTTTCGTCCCTAAAAACACCAGTGTGGAACCACAGGATGCTCCTGAGCTTTTCCTGCATGGAAAAGGCAAAGGTCTGGAGCTCCAGGATTTATTGCTCTGGTGCTGTGGGATGAGGATCCCACGGAGAGCTGATGCCAGAGACTCAGCTGGGCCTGGAAGGGGAAGGAAAAGGAAAATCCAAATGCTCCAAGAGCATCCCTGCTCAAATCCAGAGCAAAACCAGCCCAGAAGTTGTGAAAAAGAAGGAGAGAAGAAGGAGAGGGAAACAGATGCCGAGTCCCCACAGGAGCCGGCCAAGGATGCGTGGAGGGGAGGGGGAAAACTGGGAAAACAAAGGCAGGCACTGGAAAATAAAGCAGGAATCCAGATGGAGCCGTCCAGACCCCGCTGCTTGGCTGTGGCTGACGTGCGAATCCCATCCCTCATCCTCCCCTTCCCTTCACTTCCCGACAGGGAACAACTGCGAGGTGTCAGCGCTGCTCCACAGCCTCCCTCGGCTCCCTGTTTTTTTCGGGATTTACGGAGGAGAACAAAGCAGTGGTGACGGGAACGGCTGGGTGGGAAGAACTCTTCCGAAAGGGCTCCAAAGGAGGAGCCCATCCCAAATTTCTGTCATTCCTCGCGTTATCAGCATCCCTTTATCAGCGTCCCCTTTTCCGCCTCGCTCCGCTTCCCCTTTGCTCTTTTCAGTCGGAGATTTTCCAGAGAGAGCCGGGCCGGGCCTCCCCCGGATCGGATTCAGCCCTCTGGAAATTCATCCTCTGATTAGATGGCAACCCTGGGGAGGAGAGGATATTTTTGCTGGCAATCGCTGGGAATTCTGGCGCCATCCAGTTTAAGGGGGGTTTTAAAAAAAGGGAAAAGGGAAGGAGGAGGAGGAGAGGGGGAAGGGAGGGATAAAGGAAATGTCCTTTGAAATCGGGAGTGACGCGCTCATAAAGGAGAACATCGGAACAAGCTCGGTGCTTCCAATTACAAAAGAGCTCCCAGGGATGAGGCAGGAATTGCTCCAGCTCTGCAAGTGCGGGATGCTGGATAAAAACCCCATTCCCAGCCCTTCCCAGCATTCCATGGGGATTTCTGCCCACAAAGGCAGCCGGACATTCCGTGGGAATGGAAGCACAAGTGGCTGGAATCCCTCAGAGGTTCCTGGGGGTGAGGGGAGGGAGGGAATGGATTGGGAATGTCACAGCGAAAGGGCTCAGAGCGATGGAGCCTTCCAAGGAATCCCAGCACCACAGGGAGCCCCTTCCACATCTTCCCTCATGCCTGATTCCTTCCAATCCACATGGACAGCCAAGATTTATTAATGGAGGTCACCCAGGGCACCCATTCCTGGATTTTTCACCTCCCAGTGCTTCCCAAAAATCTGACTTCAAACCCATGGAATTCTGGAATTGAATTGGAAGGGATCTTAAAGCTCATCCCATTCCATTGTCAGGGACTCTTCCCCTACTCCAAGCCCCATCCTGGATGTGGCAGCCCCAGCTGAGGATGGATTTTCCTTCCTTCCATGTCCCCAAAGTCCAACCCATCCCCATCCTTTTAGGAATGGCCTTTGGAAGCAGCAGCGTCCCAGGAGAGGATCCTTGGGATCCAGCGACTCCATCCCCCTCTGGAATGTCGTGTGACAACACGGACACCTCATCATTTTAATTACCAGTGATTAATGGGGCTTATCCATAATTCCCTCCCATTTCTCCACCTTCCTTTTCCAAGCCAGGCCGGGATGGGAAAACCAGGAGGGAGCAGGAAGGGTTCGGCACTCCCTGAACCGGCGGATATCCCGCAATTCCCAGGATTTAAGGAGAGTAGGAGACGTTTTGCCCCTTGAAGTGGGATCTAAAGGGGTGCAAACCCCCCTGGAAAAATCTGGGAGTGTTCCTGCAAATTCCTGACCGGAGGGGTGCAGAATATCCACGAACATCTGGGATGGCACCCGCGGATCCGCAGGAGCCGAGCGCGCCCTGACCGGCGGCGCTTTGCAACATCTTGCCCATGAAAAATTCAGCAGCTCCAGTTGTTCCTGGGAACGCAGCAAATTCCTTCCCACTCCCTTCCCAGCTCCAGCCATGCCTTATTTATGACATTCCAGGACAATTTACGGTCGGAATATGTCGCTGCCTCTCCTTGTTAACCTGGGAGGGTTCAGAGGGCGAAGAATTCCCGGCTGGCCCCACCCGGAGCGGCGGAATTTTGCTGAACCCGGAGTTTTTCCACCTGGAAAGCTGAGCTGGGATTTTATGTTATATTGAAACGGGAATGAACGTTTGGTACGGGTTTAACACCAGCCAGGGAATGGATGTGACAGCGCTTCCCCGGAAAATGAGCCTTGGGAAGCGGGAAAAATGGATTGGGGTAGTTTTGTGACGAGTTTTCCTTGGATATTCAGCTTTGCTTCCCAAAAATCCACCAGCTCGGCGCTGGCGGGGTTAAACCTCCGCAACCCCTCTCCACTACCTTCCCAAAAGTCATCCCGGCTTTTGGAAAACGGGCGTATTCCCTAAAATAAACCCGGGAAAGTTGGCATCGCCCCCGGGCGAGGAGGAGCCCGGCTGGCAGGGAGCGAATGGCATTAATCCCAGGAAAATGGGATGTTAACGGGCCGAGCAGACAATTAAGAGCCAGTAATTAAAATTCCTCTTCCCTCACAAACATCTCATTAGACGCCGCTTCCCTCCCTCATTTCCATAAGTGGGAGGGAACGATTCCGCAGCTGGAGCTGGAATTATTCCTTAGGCGGGGCCGCTGGACCAAACCAGCTCCTAAATTTTCAGGGATCAGGAGAAAATGTATGGGATGAGCAGGGGCATGTCCAGCCGATGCTTTGGGTCAGTTTTTCTCCAATTAATGGGATGTGGAACCTCACAGATGCATCCCGAGCCTCTTTGTGATGGGGATCGATGGTTTGGATCGATCCTTTGGTCGATCCATGGATTGAGTGCCGCCCCTTTGGCCTCTCAGCCCCTTTTAAATGAAGATGAAGTGAGGGAACCACTTCATGCCGGGGACAGCCGGGCCCTGGGGGCTGCTTCCCATCATATTCCATGGGTAAAATGTGTCGGAATTTGGGAACAATTGAATTTTATGGATCAGTTTGGCCTGGAGAAGCTGAGGCTGCTCCATCCCTGGAAGGGGCCAAGGCCTGGTTGGGCTTGGAGCAGCCTGGGATAGGGGAAAGTGTCCCTGTCCACAGCAGGGAATGGGATGGGATTTAAGGTCCTTCCCATCCAACCCATTCCATGATTCTGTATTTTTATAAAATATGGATAAAACCAATCCCCAGTCCCATCTTCCAAGGATTTCAACACATAAATCCCGTTGAGATGGAATTTTAACCACTCTTCAGCTTCCCTTTTTCTCTTAAATCCCAGATTCCTTCTAAGCAAAATATCCCAAAGAAAAGATATCCCAAAACATCCCAGTCCAAAGAAAAGGATTAATTCCTGATTTGCTCCGTGCTGTGATTCCCAATGTCCTTGTGTCCATGGGAAACATCTCCAACACCACCTGAGGGCTTCCCAAGGATTGATGCTGATGGATCTTCAGGAAAATACAATTTTTAATTCATTTTCTCCTCATGATGAGCTCTGGAGTCACTTTTATCTTCTGGGGGGGGGGGGGGGGGGTGGGATTGGCTCTTTTCAGCTCCAAGATTCCAGCGGCTCCGGAGGCAGCAGAGAAATGAGGAATGAGATCCAAATGGATCCTGCCAGGCTAAAAACATTCCAGACATTCCAACACCACGGGATTTTCATCCCCATTGGCACAACCTCAGCACAATACAGGATTTCAGATGGAAAGGGAGGGTTGGGGCACTTTGGGGGTGGAAGGGCTGCAGGAAGGAAATTTGGGATTTGGGGTTTGGGATCCTCCTGGTGCTGCTCTCCAATTCCAATCTCCATCCTCTTTCCATCTCCTCCTTCCCACATTTCCACCTTCCCCTGCCCATTTCCTTCCCACAATGATTCAACCCCAGCTCTCTCCACGCCCAATAAATCCCAGGAAAACTCCAGTTTTCCTCCTTTGCCGCACGTCTCCCGACAAACAAATCCGGGATTGAGCCGTGGGAATCACCTCCCTGCCTTGGGCACGGGCTGGAATAAATCCTGGAATGTCTTCATCCTTTTTTTCCCAAGCTGCTGGGAGCTGTTCTGGCTCACTGGAGCACGGGATGAGGCAGCTCCTTCCCGGCTTGGCTTTGACTCGCGGCGTCGATTCCGCGCTTGTTCGACATCTCCAGTGCAAATCCACCGGGAGCGCGGCGTTCCAGGAAAAAGATGGATGCTTGGAGGGAAAACTGTGACAGCTGTGGCTGGAGGGAGCCCAGGCTCTGCTATAAAACCCTGGAATGGCCTTGGAGTCATTGGATGGATGTTCAGTGGGTCCCTCATCCTAAAAATCCGGAGATTTCCTGGATACTCAGAGGTGTAATTCCATGGTGGATGCAAGGAATGCATCTCACCCATCCCGAGAGCCAAATGCAGTGGCTACCAAACCAGGGATGCTGGAAAAGTGAGGATTTCAGGATGGATGCAGGAAAAACAGCATTGGAGAGAAGTGACAGCCACCAGAAAATCAGGATCAGTTTGGATTTGGGAGGTATGTCCCTGGGATAGATGGAACAAAACCAGGGATTTGGGGGTGACCACAAGAAAAACAGGATTGGAGGGAAGAAACACCCACCAGAAAACCAGGATCAGTCAGATTTGGGAAGTATTTCCCTGGGAAGGACAGGATTTATCTTCTGTTTAGGCCAAAATTCCAACACCCCCAAAACTGACACCCATCCGCCCCTGAAGAGAATCCACAAACACACAAAGAAGGATCCAAGATCCTTCCAAGACTTGGGAAACCCCTCCCAACCCCAAATCTCCTTAAATCAACTCCATCAAGGCGCAGCTGGCACGGAAAAGATGGATTTTCCCAGCCCAGGCTGCTTATCAGCTGGAATGTGGTGGCTGCATTGATATTCCCCGTGATTTATTGGATTTTATCCCCCTGCCCGCACAGCCTGGGAATGCAAGGCCGTAAATCACACATGGAATATTTATCTCTGCATGGGAAGGATGTTTAGGAGCATTTACCAAATCACTGGAAAGTTTTATTTATAACTTCCCCCCCCTTTTCCACTCCCAATGTTTCCATAAAATCCTGGTGGTGCTGGAGGGGGGAATATTTTATCTCCACATCTTCATCCCATTGATATTTCCATAAAATAAAACCTTGGGCATCCCACTGGATCTCCCACAGCTGCTCAAATCTGTGATAGGTCGTTGGGATTTTGGGAAGAGCTTGGGATGGGTTGTTGGGTTGGAATTTCGGGAAGAGTTTGGAAGGAATTTTGGGTTTTGATTTTGCAAAGAGCTCAGGATGAGTAATTGGATTTGGATTTTGGGAAGAACATGGGATTGGCCATTGGGTTGGGATTTTGGGAGGAGCTTGGAAGGTGTCGTTGGGATTTTGGGGAGAGCTTGGGATGGGTTGTTGGATTGGGATTTTGGGAAGAACTTGGGATTAATCATTGGGTTGGGATTTTGGGAAGAGATCAGAATGGGTCAATGGGTTGGGATTTTGGGAAGAGCTTGGAAGGAGTTGTGGGTTTGGATTTTGGGAAGAGCTTGGAAGGGGTCATTGGGATTTTGGGAAGAGCTTGGAAGGGGTTATTGGGATTTTGGGAAGATCTTGGGATGGGCCGTTGGGTTTGGATTTTGGGAAGAGCTTGGAAGGGGTCATTGGGATTTTGGGAAGAGCTTGGGATGGGTTGTTGGGTTGGAATTTTGGAAAGATGGGTGGTTGAGTTGGGACTTTGGGAAGAATTTGGGATTTGTGATGGGGTTGAGATTTTGGGAAGAGCTTGGAAGGGGTTGTTGAGATTTTGGGAAGAGCTCAGGATGGGTGGTTGGGTTTGGGTTTTGGGAAGAACGTGGGATTGGCCATTGGGATTTTGGGAAGAGTTTGGAAGGAGCTGTGGATTTGGATTCTGGGAAGAGCTTAGGAAGGGTCATTGGGTTTGGATTTTGGGAAGAGATCAGAATAGGTTGATGGGTTTGGATTTTGGGAAGGGGTTGGGATGGGTTGTTGGCTTTGGATTTTGGGAAGAGCTTGAAATGGTTCATTGGGTATGGATTTTGGGAAGAGCTCCTGGCGAGTTGTTAGACCAGGATTTTGGGAAGAGCCAGATGTTTGTCATCATTCCACTGTAATTTCCCCTGTTCCTTTAACCCCTTTTCCTCATTATCTAACGACTTCTACAGATTTTTAATTTTGTTTGGATCATTTTGGGCTCTGCCAGAATCCAAAACGATTTCCCTCATCCAGGGGAAGGTGGGAAGGTGAATCCAGCAGAGCCAAATTCCCTCAAAAACCTGGCACCATCCCTAATTTGGAGTGATGGCTCCACTGGCACCTCGTGGCCTCTTCCCAGATGTTGGAGCAGCTGCTGGAGCCAAAATGGAGCTGAAAATTCCTCAGGGTCAGTTTGGGTCTGAGACGTCTCGTTTGATAAATGGAGGTCGTGCCCCTCATTTGCATCTGTGCAAATATGCAAATCAGGGCTGATTCCCAGCTGCCAATCAACACCCCCAAGCTAATTAAGGGAGAATTCCCCCAAATCAGTCGCTCCCCCATTTTATTCCCATTCCATGGGGTGAAGCCAATGGATTTTGGCCAAACAAGGCCAGACAGGTGGGAGGTGTCACCTCTCATCCCAAATTTTCCCTCTTCCCAATGAATAAACCCCGTGGGTTTCCTCCACATCAGCTGATTTTCCTCTGAGTTTCCCACCCAGAAGTGCTTCCACCCCCAGTCTGGGCTGCAGGGCAGGAATTCCCTCCAGCTGATCAATCCCAGGAGGGAATTCCTTCCTCTCTTTCCCAACAGATCCCAATGAAACTGTGAGAACTGGGGGAAAAAAAAAATCCCAGTTTTTCCTTCTTTCCCCCTATTTTTTCCAGCTGCCCCCAGTTGCCCCATGGATCACTCTCCAACCCATTTCCATGGATTTTTGTCTTTCTCCAGCAAATCCCAAGATCACCAGGCAGGGAATTTTACTACAATCCAAATTTTGCCAAGCAGGTGTGACCATCCACCACCAAATTCAGTGGAATGCCTCTGGAATGGCTCAGCACTCCCTAAAATCCTTCCAGCAGGGCATGGCACCTCCTCAGCACCTGGATTAACCTGGATTAACACTCCAAACTGGAATGTCCAGGTGTTCCAGGGCTAAAAAAAATCCCCCCTGATCCACTTTTCCCTGATTTTTAATCAAGCAGCTCCACGGGAAGCACTGTGGGATTTGATCTCCATGTGCAGATGTGGAATTAATCTTGAATTGAGTGTGGCAGGAGAAGGAGAGGCCATATCCTAATCCTGCACTGGAAAAGATTGGAAGCAGGATTTTTCCCCACACCAGCAAATTCCCAGCCCTCCTTTCCCAGCAGCTCAACTCTGCATCCTGACAAGGAAAAGATTCCTGACCAGATGCTCCTGGAGTTTCCCAAGAAGCTGCACCCTGGGAACCAAGATTATGGAAAACCTCACCTGGGATAAAGGATTTTATCCCCAGCCAGTGGCACTGAACAAAATCCATCCCAGGAATGGAATTCCAGAGTAAAAAATGGAATTATTGAACCCAGCGATCCTTTTTTAGAGCCCCAAACTGGAAAATCGGGAAAAAAAAATCCCAAAGGTGTGGCAGAGTTCAGCTGTTGGCTCGAGAGGGATTTGCTGGCAGCAGCTGAGGATTTTCCCACTGTTCCAGCTCCGTTGGGATGAGGATTATGGCACCAGCAGCCAATTCCAGGAAGCCACAGCTCTGGCTGTTAATCCTGGCTGGAGTTAATCCCAGCAGGAATAATTAACAGAGCAGGAAGCAGCCAAGAGCTGCTCCCTGTCCCTGAAGTGCTCCAGGCAGGGGTGGAACAATGGAAAATATCCCATGGCAGGGAGGAGCTTCAGTGTCCATCCCAACTCGAAGCATTCCGTGATTCCAGGTCTTTCCACGCCTCAGTTTCCCCATTTGGGAAGGGGAAAACAAGGGTTTTTTCCCAGGTCATCCAAGATCCAGGGAAATCCCATCCTGGATAACAGCTAGGGGGTTTTTAGAGAAATCAGAAAATCCCAGAGTAACAAAGGGCTATTGAAGATCCCAAAAAATCATGGAGTAACAGCAAGGGATTATTGGAGATCCCAAAAAGTCATGGAGTAACAACAAGTGGATTTTGGAGATCCCAGAAAATCCTGAAGTAACAGCAAGGGGTTATTGGAGATCCCAAATGAATCCTGGATAAAAGCCAAGGGATATTTGACATCCCAAAAAATCCCATCCTGGAACTGCAGCAAAGGGTTGTTGGAGATACCAAAAAATGGTGGAGTTGGAGCAGGGGGTTTTTAGAGATCCCAAAAAAATCATGGAATAACAGCAGCGAGTTATTTGAGATCCCAAAAAATCCCATCATAGCAAGGGGTTATTGGAGATCCCCAAAAAATAGTGGAATAACAACAGGGGATTATTGGAGATTTTAAGAAATTGTGGAGTCACAACAAGAGGTTTTTGGAGATCCCAAAAAAATCCCATTCCAGAGTAACAGCAAGGGGATATTGGAGATCCCAGAAAATCCTGGAATAACAGCAGGGGGTTATTGGAAATCCTAAAAAATGGTGGAGGGGTTTTTAGAGGTCCCCAAAAAAATCATGGAATAACAGCAGGGCGTTATTTGAGATCCCAAAAAATCCCATCATAGCAAGGGGTTATGGGAGATGACAAAAAAATCCTGGAATAACAGCAGGGGTGTTATTCCAGAGATGCTTCTGTTCCTGAAAATTACCCCAGGAAGGAATTTTCTCACCCCCAACTCCCCAGTCCTCCCTAATATTCCTGTTTTTCCAGCTTTAGAGGGAGAAGCACAGACTTGGAAAGGGAAAAAAAGGGGAAATAATGAATTCCATTAAGGAAAATCGCAGGGTTTCAGTTTGGGACCCCCCCGTTGGGTTTCCCACCTATTTCAAGCAGGTTTTCCCAAGCCCAGGTGGCCCTGGAGAAGGGGTGACCCTGACCAGGATGATGAATTCCCTGATTTATGTCTCCACTTGCAGGAAATCCAATTATCCCCGATTCTGATTGGTGACAAATGAGGAGCCATCGATCCCCCTCCCTCCCAGCTGCCAGGGGTGCTCTCCCTCCTTCCATTGATTCCTGCACGGACGAGTTGGGAAGGGATCATCATTACTGGTGTTTTGGGATTTTTCCTTTTCTGATCTCCTTCTCCAGAGGCACAACGTCAGGCAGAGGAAGAGGGAAAATAAACCCAGTCCATGCAGGAATCACAGGAGCTCCAAAATCCACTTTGTTTTTGTAATTCAGAGTGTGATGTGTGGCTTTTTCCAAAAAAAAATGACCTGGGGTGGTGCCTGGGGCACCTGGATCAGCTCTGAAGGGTCCTGGCTCCACAGGGAGGAAAGGGAAAAAAGAAAGGAAAAGGAAAAGGAAAAGGAAAAGGAAAAGGAAAAGGAAAAGGAAAAGGAAAAGGAAAAGGAAAAGGAAAAGGAAGAGGAAGAGGAAGAGGAAGAGGAAGAGGAAGAGGAAGAGGAAGAGGAAGAGGAGTGTTCAGTTTGGATTTAGGTTTTTGGCACAGACTCCTCCAGACCCTTCATGGCAACAGTTAAAATTCCCACCAGGATTTCCTGCTCTGGGATTCAGCCCTGGCCTGGGGATTCTTCTGGAATCCCAAACTCTCCCTCATCCCTTGGGACAGCCGAGATCCCGTCCCTCAGGGTCTCCCTGCTCCAGCCTCATCCAACTCCGCTTTTCCCGTCCTGTCCAGCCCCATTCCCTGGACAAAGCAGGATTGTGATCACCTCTCCCTCTCCTCCAGATTCACACTCTGTGATTGATAATCCCTCCCGGTAATTCTGTATCCCTAATGGGATTAACGGGCATCTCCCGATTCCAGCCCTGATCTCAGCCCCGATCCCAGCCCTGATTCCATCCCCAATTCCATCCCCGATTCCAACCCCGATCCCATCCCCGATTCCAGACCTGTTTCAAGCCCCAATCCTGCCCCGATCCCAGCCCCGATCCCAGCCCCGATTCAAGCCCCGATTCAAGCCCCGTTTCCAGCCCCGATCCCAGCCCTGATTCCATCCCCAATTCCATCCCCAATTCCATCCCGGATTCCTGCCCCGATCCCAGCCCCAATTCCATCCCCAATTCCATCCCGGATTCCTGCCCCGATCCCAGCCCCAATTCCATCCCCAATTCCATCCCGGATTCCTGCCCCGATCCCAGCCCCGATCTCTGCCCCGATTCCAGCCCTGATTCCATCCCCAATTCCATCCCCAATTCCAGCCCCGATTCCAGCCCCGATTCCTGCCCCGATCCCAGCCCCAATTCCATCCTCGATTCCTGCCCCGATCCCAGCCCCGATCTCTGCCCCGATTCCAGCCCCGATTCCTGACGCTTCCCCGCTCCCACGGAGAAAATATGTAGGGCTGTTTCCTTAATCCTGATCCGTCTCCAGGGGCTGTTCCCTTAATCCAAATCCATCTCCACGGGGCTGGGAAATCACGGCTAATTAACACCTTTCCCAGCACTTCTGGAGCTGTCCCATTATCCATGTTTGGCTTTTCCCGCTGATCCCAAAAGCTGACAGAGCAAAATCCCGGCCCTGATTCCTCCTTTAGCTCTGCTCATGGAAAGTTGGCAGTTTTTGATATCTTTTCCCTCAAATCCAACATTCTGGGGGTTCTCCCACCCCTGGCTTTAATCATCCTGAGATGGAACAAAGCTGGAAAATCAGGAGATTTTTCCATAGCTCCACATGACATCCATGACTTCACTTTCCCAAATCCATCCCTATTCCCCCATCCATCCCCATTCCTGCTGCAAAACTCCCATCCCAAAGCCTGCTAGCACAGAGAGCATCCTCAGACAAACCAAATATTCCCATTTTTCATCCCAAATTTCCCTCCTCTTCCTGAAGACCCCAGCCTGACCTCCCAGCCAATCCAAGGAGTGGGATTGGGAATAACAGCAGCAGCCAGGCCTTGGAAAAGAGGGAGAAACACCCAGCAGATCCACTGGATGTGCTGGGAGGAGGCTCTGGGTTAATAAAACATAACCAAGCGTGGGATCATCCAATATTCCTTTAATTCACTGCTCCCAGAGGGGCAGGAAGAGAGGCTGGGAATGCAGGAGGTTTTCCCATTCACCAGGGCAGAGAGGAGCACCCGGGGTATTAAACAGCTGGAAAAGCCCTTCCTTCCCATTCCCATTGTCCAGGCTGGAAGTGCTCTCTGTTCCCATTCCCATTCCTCTTCTCCAGGCTGGAAGTGTTCTCAGCTCCCATTCCCAACCCATTCCCCAGGCTGGATGTATCCTCCCTTCCTATTCCCATTCCCATTCCCATTTTCCAAGCTGAAAGTGCTCTCCATCTCCATCCTCATCCTTATCCTCATTCCCTTTCCCATCCTCATTCCCATCCCCATTCCCCATTCCCATTCTCCAAGCTGGAAGTGCTCTCCATCCCCATCCTCATCCTCATCCCCATTCCCACCCCCATTCCCCATTCCCATCCACATTCCCATTCCCATTCCTATCCTTCAGGCTGGAACTGTTCTCTGTTCCCATTCCCAACCCATTCCCCAGGCTGGATGTATCCTCCCTTCCCATTCCCATTCCCATTCCCATTTTCCAGGCTGAAAGTGTCCTCCATTCCCATTGTCCAAGCTGGAAGTGTTCCACAACCCCATCCTCATCCTCACCCTCATCCTCATTCCCATTCCCATCCACATTCCCATTCCCATTGCTATTCCCATTCCCCAGGCAGGATGTATCCTCCCTTCCTATTCCCATTCCCATTGTCCAAGCTGGAAGTGCTCTCCGTTTCCATCCTCATCCTCATCCACATTCCTGTTCCCTCCCTCCCCCCAAGATAAAATCATTCCCATCAAATCCTTTCAGCCCAAAAATTCCGGGATTTTTTCCTCCTTTTTTTTTTTGGTTTTTTTTTTTTTTTTTTTTTTGTTTGTTTTTTGTTTGTTTGGTTGGTTGGTTGGTTTTGTTTTGTTTTTGTCCCGGCAGGAAGCACAGAGCAAATCCAGACAAACCAAAACCTGCAGGAGCATCCCGACCATCCCATTGTCCCAATCCTCTCTCTCCTGCCATGGAATTTCCCAGATTTTCCTGCCCTAATATAAACAACCTGGCAAATTCCAACAATGGGAAGGTTTAATTTGGGAAGTGCTTCCCGGAGCCCCTCCCACTCTCACGCTAATTACAGTGGAAATTCGGGAGGAATCCCAAGGATCTCCACTCCTCACAAAGCACTTCCCTACGGAAAAAAGGCTGGAATAATGCAGAGAGGCACAAACAGAACTTCAGAAGAGTCACTGGGAGCTGGTGTTTATGGAAAACATCCCATTATCTGATTCCAAAGGGAAGGACTCCGAGTGGAGGCTTTTCCATGCAGGATGGGCTCTCTGGAGCCCCTGTTCCTGCTGGGAATTGCATCCTTTGCATCTTTTCTGGAATGGGATCTGCCCATTGCCTGGTGCTTTTCCAGCAGCAGATCCAGACTCATATCCCCCATGGAAAATCCCACTCCCCAGCAGATCCAGAGTTTCAATCCCCCATGGAAAATCCCTCTCTGCATCAGATCCAGAGTTTCCATCCCACATGGAAAATCCCACTCTCCAGCAGCTCTCTGGGAATATTTTGGGCTCCTTGGCTTTTTCCAGCCCCCCAAACCCTCCCACCCCTCTCCGAGTCACGGGGTCCTCCTGCAATCCAACATTCCCGGGTTTATTTTTAGGAGGAAAGGCAGGAAAGCTGCCAAATTCCACCCCCGGTTCTTGGGATACTCCTGGAGCTGTGGAGGGTGGGATGGCAGAGCCCAGGCACGTGGATCCCGTGTTCCCACATAAATCCCACATTCCCACATGGATCCCATCTGGATCCTGCATTCCCACATGGATCCCACATTCCATGGATCCCACATTCCCACATGGATCCCACATTCCCTAATGGATCCCACATTCCCACATAAATCCCACATGGATCCCACATTCCATGGATCTCACATTGATCCCACATGGATCCCACATTCCCACGTGGATCCCACATGGATCCCATACTCCCACACAAATCCCACATTCCCTCATGGATCCGACTTTCCCACAGGGAACGGGCGTGGCTGGGCCTAAAAAAGGAGGAAGATTCTCCTCGGAGCAGCAGGAGGATCCCAAATCCTGGTCCAGGAATCCAGGCTTGGACTGTGCCAAAGCTTTGGAATGCTCTCTCCAGAGGGGCAAAGCTGGGCTGGGAATTTCAATCCCATCAAAATCCCTTCCCAGGCAGTTCCCATCCCATCCATTTGGGTTTTCCCAAAGGAGACCCCGGGGTGAGGAAGGGGAACATCACCAGAGGCTCACAGGGAGCCCACCCACATCCCCCTTATCCCAAAATCAGGCTGATCCCAAGGATTTTGCTGGAATTTGCTGAGTGAGATCCTTTGTGCCCCTCTCCTGCTGTCCCAAAGAATCCCAAGAATCCCAAACCCCTGCCAGGTCATCCCATGGTGACAATCACTGGCCAAAAATGTCCCTTCTGTCACTTCCCTCTTTTCCAGGTCCCATCTCCAGGAGTAAATCCCACCCTGGGACCAGCCTGGCAACACCCACCCAGAAATCCAGGTTTGTCCATGGGATTAATCCCAAAAGAAAAGCATCTCCATGGATGGGGGACCACCAGGAAGCAAATGCCTCATTTCCCTTCATCCACCCATCCCTCTGATCCCAAATCCCCCCAGGGAGCCTCTCCCTGGATCCAGCCCTTCCCTGGGGCTGCAGATCCTTGGAAAATGAACAAAGAGGTGGAAAAGCAGGAGATGCATCCCAAAGGAAGGTTCCCAGCTCCTGGCTGGATCAGGAGCAGCTCCAGGATTTCTCCATGAGCACAGTGAGCTGGAGAGGAGCTTTTAATCCCCTCTGCCTGGAGAATGTTGACCAAGGAATTATAGGAATGGAAAATTATTCCAGAGATTTGGGCAGGAGGCAAACAAATTCACCGCCTGCCCTGCTCCAGACAGGATTTTCCAGATGGAGAAGAGCTCCTGGCACCAGAGGAGCCAAAATGTGTGGCCTGGACTGGGAAGGGCTCGGTGGAGCCACATTCCCACCTCCATTCCCTCCACTGGGAATTTTGGGGTTTCCTGGCATTTCCCCAACATCCTCAGAACTGAATCCAAGCTGGGAGTGGGAAGGAGGCACCTTCCCTGATCCAAAGGCTTTGGAGAGCCCCCAGCCCCTAATTTGACAAACCCAACCATTCCAAAGAGGGAACAACAGCTTGGGTGATTATCCCTGCCTGGGGAATCCTGCGGGATCCAGGCTCCAGGAACTGCAAACGGGCCTGTGATTGATGGGATATTTTGGGAAAAAAGAAGGGAAAAGTGGGAAGCAGAGAATGGAATGGGAGCACCAGGCACGAGTTTGGGAGGAGCCGAGCAGTGCAAAGCAAAAAAGGGCCCAGAGAGCAGCTGGGCCAGGAGTGACTCCAGCCCAGCCCCCACCAGCCTGGAGCTGCCTCCCAAAATTCAGGGTCTGGAGGCTCCAACCCTCATTTTGCCTCTCTGTGGGCTCTGAGTGCAGAGCTGGATGTGGTGTGGGTGGAGTCAAGGATTCACCCTGGGGAATGGGGAAAAGTCCCAAAAATCCCATCACTGGGAGGTGTGAGAGGGAGGTGCTGCTTCATCCCCTCCCACCTGTCCCAGGTAGGAATTTGTGGCCATTCCCATCCTTCCAGGCTGAGCTCCCAGCTCCATCCCAGCTCCATCCCAGCTCCATCCCAGCTCCATCCCAGCTCCATCCCAGCTCCCTGCTGAGCTTTTCCCTCAGCAAGAGCTGCTGGAACCTCGGGAAGATCCCTGGCTCCTCCTCAGCTGAATTCCTACACCTGAATTCATGGAAACCTCTCTCTTATCCCAAGAGCTTTTCCTCAGCTCATCCCAGAGCACGAGGTCAAGCATTCCCAAGCCAAGGAATTCCTGGAGGAAACAGCATTTTAGTAAGGAAAAAATATAATGGGAAACATCTACATGGGAGGGGGTGGCTGGTGGGATCATCTGGATGCTCCAGGACCAGCCATGGATTAGAGATGCAAGGCCTGGAAGTGTCTGGAGGCACCTGAGAAGTTTTTTTCAGACCTGGAAAAGTCCCAGAGTGGCCCACAGGAATCTCCTGAGGTTTAAAAAGAGCAGGAGTGGGGCAATCAATGTCTGGGATGGATCCAGGCTGGGATGAGCACATGGAGCAGCTCTGGGAGAACCTGGAGCATGGAAATCAATGCCTGGGATGGATCCAGGCTGGGATGAGCACATGGAGCAGCTCTGGGAGAAGGACCTGGAGCATGGAAATCAATGCCTGGGATGGATCCAGGCTGGGATGAGCACATGGACCAGCCCTGGGAGAAGGACCTGGGGGTGCTGGTGATGGACCTGGAAACCTCCAGAGCCCTTGGCTGATCCCAGAGCAGGAAAATGGGGAATTCTGCCCTCTGGAGCTGCTGGAGTGAGTCCAGAGGAGGCTCCAGGATGATCCAGTGAAAGGCTGGGAGAGTTGGGAATGTCCAGCCTGGAGAAAAGAGAAGCTTTGTGTTCACCGAGTTTTGGCCTTCCAGGACCTGAAGGAGCCGACAAAAAAAAGTGGAAAATTCTCCTCGGGAGGGCCTGGAGTGACAGGACACAGGGAATGGTCCACAATTCCAGAGGGGAAACTGAAATGAGTTATTGGGAAGGAGTTCCTGGCTGTGAGGAAGGTGAGGCCCTGGCACAGCATTCCCAGAGCAGCTGTGGCTGCCCCTGGATCCCTGGGAATGTCCAAGCCAGGCTGGACAGGGCTGGGAGCAGCCTGGGGCAGTGGGATCTGTCCCTGCCCATGGAATTCCCACCCTAAACATCCCAGGATTCCAAGGCTGAGCCTGTGAATGGAGTCAGGAATATTTAACAGCCTGCCAGGCTCCCAGCCCTTGGATCAGAATTCCTTATCCCAAAGGGCACTGACATTCCCAAGCCAAACCCTACAACATTCCGTGGATTCAGTTTTGGGGGATGCCAGTAATCACAAGGGAATTTGGGGGGGGGGGGGGTGTGAACACCCCCAAATTGATCTTGGAGAGCTTTGGAAACACTCTGGGAGCAGCCACAGGAACTTTCCCCGGAGAAATAAAGCCAGGAATATCTCTCCACCCCGAAGATGCTGATTATCCTGGAAAGGCACAAGGAGAGGGAAAATCACAGTCACAGCTTTTCCCTGAGCTCTGGGTTGGGAGTGGTGGCTCTGAAACAGCTGGTGGGAAGAGGGAAATTGGGCTAATTGGGAAAGGGCAATTAGCACAGCGAGGGGGATTTTCCAAGGGGCTGCTTGGCCTGGATTTACCCAGAGAGGCTCCGTGGGAACACAGAGTTCGTGGGAATGGGAGGGAAAACTTCCAGAAAAGAGCAGGACTGGATGGGAAAAGTGTTAATAGGAAAGGGCAGCAGAAATGTGGGATGGATTTCTGGCATCTGCAGGTGAATTAAAGCAGGATTTCATCCCTGCTCCTCCTTTTCCCTCAATCCCCCAGGACACAATTCCCACCAAATTCCTCCTTCGATTATAAAGAAACACGAGCAGGTGTCTCCCACCACTCTGGGAAAAGCCCCACACTGGGTTTTCCCTCCAAAAACGAGGAAAAATTCGCTTTTCCAGGTCGGAAAAGGATCCACCCTGTCAGCTGGGAAAACCCCTGCCAGAGAAACTTCGGGTGGGAACAGAGAGAGGACAGAATTCCAGCTAAAATCCCAACTGCAAAGGGCTTTTTCCAGCCTGGGTTTTTCAGGAATATCCCCAAGGACAGCTCCCTGCGAAGCCCAGGAGCTTCAAACACTTGAATTTTCTTTTTTTTCTTTTTTTTTTTTTTTTTAAATTTTTCCCCGGCTGGGGGTGGGAAGCAGAAACCAAAGCAAATCCCACCGGGGTAAAGCCACTGGAAATCTGCAGGAACGCGACACTTTCATCCCTCCCACGGCCCTAAAACAGCCCCCGAGGGGCCCTTTATGGGGCCGTATCAGCCCTGATCCCAGAATCCATGGATCGGGGAAAAAAGGGCGCTTTTCCAGCCCCTTTTCCAGGCGCTCCCTCTCCTTTTCCATGGTCCAGCGCTGCCTCCTCCGCGTGGCCTCGTTTTTCCCTCCTGACGGCTCCTTAACCCACTTAGCCCCGGCCGCGGCGGCTTTTTTTGGCCAAAGAAGGAGGTTGAGCCGGGGACAAAGGGGAAATAAAAGGCTGGAACACCCGGGGTGATGTTCCCGGAGGGCTGGAAAACACCTCGGGAATGATCCCGGGAGTCACAAAAGGGATTTCCTGACCGGGTGGGGGAATGCAGAGCAGGGCTGGAAATCTCCCCCAAAAAGAACTTCTCGGGAATTTGTGGGGTGGGAAGTGATTCCAGCCGGGTGCTGGGGATCCTCCGGGATGCCGGTGGATGAGGGGACAATGAAAGCAGGATAAATTCCCCGAAAAGGGGGCTTTGGGGACACACAAATGCGAGGATGAGCAGCAAGAGCTGGGGACGTGCTGGGGTCTGGATCCCTTGGATCCAGCCGGGATCGCGGAGGGGAGGGCTCGGCACGGCGGCGGCTCCGGCCAAGGATGCCGTCAGCCAGGAAAAAGCCATCTGCCCTCGGAAATTCGGGAATGGCGAGCGCTCTGCCCTCCCCGAAATTCGGGAACAACGCTCTGCCACCCGAAATTCGGGAGCAGCTCAGGCCCCGCTGCCCCGAGCAAAGGGAGGCGCCCCCGAGCCGGGATTTGGCCCGGGTTTGTGGCTGGTTGATGGGAAAACAGAGCTCGGGCTGGGCTTTTTGGGACAGCAGAGGGTGGGGGTGAGATGACGGAATTCAAGGGTGGTTTGGGTTGGAATCCCAAAATTATCACAGGGGCAGGAGATGCTGAACACGGAGGATCCTCGGGATGCAGCGAAGTTCCAGCGGGGTTTAGGAGCCCAAATCCAGCTCGTGGATGCCCAAACCCAAACAATTCACTGTGCAGGATCCATCACTTCCTAACCCCCAGCCCCTCCGAGCTCCTCCACAAACCAACTTCGATCCCATTTTTTCTCCCCACGGTATAAAACCCCCTCACAACCACAGATTTCCCCGCAGCCGCTGTCAGGAAATCAACAGCACGAGAGCAACCGCCCGATCTGCGGCGAGAAAAAGCAGGAGCGAGGCAGGAAAAATGATCCCTGCGCCAGTGACAGACAGCTGGAGCTACGGGAAAGCCGGGGGGATGCGTTGTTCCTTGGAAATTGTCTATCCGTGACCTTAAAACGGCGGCGGAGGAGAGCGGGGAGGGGAAGAGAGGGGAGGGAGCCGGGGCTGGGTTTGGCACAAGTTCCCCCCTTTTCCCGAGCAGGTTTTATTCCCGATGCTGGGATGGTGGGATGCTCGGGATGCTGGGGAAGGGGGCTCGGAGCAACAGCCGCAGCCCGGCAGGAGCCAAACCCCACGGCGAAAGGAGGAGAAGGATTCAGGGAATTCTTTCCCAAGAGGCAAATCCCTGCCGGGCTCGGGCTCTGGCGTGCCCGGGGGATGGATGGAGCAGGCGGGGAAGAATCGGCTCCTTTGTGTGGAGCTGGCCCCGCGCAGCCCCGCAGAGCCGCGGCTCCCCCTCCCCGCGCCCTGCAGCGCCTGCCGCCGCTTCCCGGAGAGCAAAAAGTCCATTAAAAAAATCCAAAAAAATAAATTAAATGGGAGATGCGGAGCAGGCTACGCTGGTGCCTCCATCTCCCGGCGCCTGGAAAAGCTCCCGGTTTCCCGGGGGTTGGGGAAGGAGCGGCCACCTGAGACTCCCCCACGAGCGGGAATTGGGGGGAAAAAAAGAGGGAATTCGCCTCAAATGGACATGGAATGAAAATCCACGGGTGGCCCCGAGGCTGTGGGATGCGAGGAGAGGAAAGTTTCCTCCCCCAGGCGGTTTCCCCTCCCTGGAGCCCCCGGTTTGGGGCTGGCGTGGGGAGAGGAGTCCCGGGGATTTTGGGAGCTGCAGTCCCCCAGGACAGCCGGAATTTGGGGGATGCTGCTCCGTGCTCGGGGTTTGGGGATCCCAAAGGGGCAGGAGGGGCTATGATTCCCCCAAAACTGAGCTCGCGGGGGTCTCCAAAGCACAGCCTCCCCGCTGCTCTCTGTCTGGAGCAGGGCTGGGATGCGCAGCCGGAGCAGCGGTGACCCCATGGATGAGACCCCCCCCCCCCCCCGGGCCTCTCGCACCCCATTAACGGTGCCCCATTAACAGCTCCCACCCCAGTGCCCCGTTCACGGTTTAACATCAGTGCCCGGTCAGGGGATGACCCATTAAAACCGCCTATTTTAGGAGGTGCCCTATTAAAACCCTCTCTTTAGGGGTGCCCCATTAACGGATCCCACACCAGTTCCCGGTTATGGGGTGCCCCATTAACGGATCCCACATCGATTCCCGGTTATGGGGTGACCCATTAACGGATCCCACATCGGTTCCCGGTTATGGGGTGCCCCATTAACAGACCCTACACCAGTTCCCGGCTATGGGGTGCTCCATTAACCCCTCCAGACCTCATCCCCCAGTTCCAAGCCCCAATTCCCCGCTCCAAACCCGTTCTCCTCTCCATGCCCCCCCCCGCCCCCATCACCCCAAATCCCAGGGCGGGGGCTCCGAGTCCCGAGCCCGCCCCGTGACCGGAGCATGCGGGGGTCCCCCCATTGCTGCCGCGTTCCCGGGGTGTCCCTGTCCCCTCGGGGGTACCACTCACCCAGCGCCAGGTGCCGCAGGTGCCAGAGCAGGAGGCAGAGGGGCAGGGGGCTCATGGCGAGCATGGTGCCCGCGGGGGGCTCAGCGGGGCCCCCGCGCCGGGGGGCGGGCGGGCATCGCGCCGGGCACGGGGAGGGGGCTCGGCCCGGTCCGGTCCGGGAGAGGAGGGAGCTCGGGGGTCCGGCTCGGCTCGGGAGGGGAGGGGGTTCGGCTCGGCTCGGGAGGGTTCGGGAGAGGAGGAAAGACGGCTCTGCCCGGTCCGGTCCGGCCGGGAGGGGCTCGGCCCGGTTCGGCGCTGCCCCCCCGGTGCAGCAGCAGCTCCGCCGCCGCCGCTGCCGCCCTTAAGCCGATTTGGAGCAGCCGGAGCCGAGCGGGGCTGGAGCGGCCGCCCCCGGCCCCCCCCGGGCTGAGCCCGCCCCCGGCCGGCCCCCGGGAGGGGCTGAGGGGGGCGGGGAGAGAGCGGGGGGGGATTCACGGAGGGATGCGGGGGGATGGATCCAGGCGGGAATGCGGGGTGGGATGGATTTGGGGGGGAATCCGAGGGGAGGAATGGATGGGGGAGGGATCGGGGGGTCGCACCGGGATGCGGGAACTGGGGGGGATTCACGGAGGGATGAGGGGATGGACCCGGGGGAGAGCGAAGGGGATGAGAGGGGGATGGATTGAGGGGGGAATGCAGCGGGGGAATCACGGAGGGATGCAGGGGGGATGGATCGAGGAGGGTGGATTTTGGGGGGATGCAGGGTGGAGAAGGATTGAGGTGGTGGATTTTGGGGGGGTGGATTTTGGGGGGCTGGATTGAGGGGGGTGCAGGGCGGATGGATTGGGGGAGCAGAGGGGGATGCAGGAATGGATTTGGGGGGGGGCAGGGACATACTGGGGGCTGTGGGGGATGGAAGTGGGCACGGTGGTGTTGGGGAGGGGGCACAGGACAGGGATGGAGGGTGACACGGATGCAGGAGGCGTTGGATGCAGGCAGGGATGTGGCATGCAGGGCTGGGATCCAGGATCTAGGCAGGGATGTGGGATGCAGGGTTGGGGTGCAGGATGCAGCAGCAGGGATGTGGGATGCAGGGCTGGGATCCAGGATCCAGGCAGAGATGTGGGGTGCAGGGCTGGGATATGGTCAGGGATGTGGGACACAGGACAGGGAGCAGGACCCAGGCAGAGATTTGGGATGCAGGAGCAGGAATGTGGGATACAGGAGAGATTGGGATGAAGTCAGGGATGTGGGATACAGGATAGAGAGCAAAATCCAGGCAAGAATGTGGGATACTGGATTAGGATCCAGGCAGGAATGTGGGATGCAGGATTGGGATGCAGGATCCAGGAGCAGGAATGTGAGATACATGAGAGACTGGGATGCAGGCAGGAATGTGGGATGCAGACTTGGGATATGGTCAGGGATGTGGGATGCACAACTGGGGTGCAAGCCAGGATTTGGGATGCAGGACTGGGATGCAGGAGCAGGAATGTGGGATACAGGAGAGATTGGGATGAAATCAGGGATGTGGGATACAGGATAGAGAGCAAAATCCAGGCAGGGATGTGAAATACAGGATTAGGATGCAGGCAGGAATGTGGGATGCAGGACTGGGATATGGTCAGGGATTTGGGATACAGGGGTTGGGAATCCAAGCCTTGTCCTGGCTTTCCCAGGAATATGAGGAAGAGGAAAACATGGATCTCCTGGGGTTGTGTCCCAGAAAATCCCCAAAAAATCCCAATAAACCTGAGCCTAAGGAGGTGGCCCTGGGATAAAACCAGCCCAGCCAGGCTGTCAGTATTCCTGGCAAGGTGACATCTCCTGGGGGATCCATCAAATCCAGCCCCAAATAAACTGGGATTTGATTCCCAGAATCTCTGAGATTCCCAAAAGATTGGAGGCAGGGGGAGAAGGGAGGGAAAATCCAGGAATTCCAGCAGTTCCTGGGATTAACTGGATGGGGTTTGCATGGATTCAGCAGAGCCTGGTGCCTGTCAGGGAGGTTTTTTTGGGAGTCAAACCTCACCAGTTTGGATCAGAGTGGTGATACTGGTTGGGCTGGAATTCCAGCTATTCCCAAAACTCCTGAAAGCCAATTTGATGGAAAGCCCCCCAAAAATCACACCAGGATCTTCTTTTATTTGGGGAAAACCACCAGGACTGAGTTTTGGAATCATCCATCCCTCAATACCTGGAAATCTGGGATAAAAACAAACCAAATCCCAGATTCCCAAGATTCTTTGTTTTCCTCCTCATGAGTTTTCCATGAAAAATGAAAACACCAGGAGTCAAAAATTCCCAAATCCACCTCCAGGGGATGACCCAATCCAGGACTTTTCCCCGTGGCTGCTGGAGCCCAAAATTTGGCTCTTCCCACCCATTTTTCCATGGAAAAAATGTGACAATCACATTCCCAACATTCCCATTCCCAAGATTCCCATTCCTGAGCCAAGGGCTGGGACATCCCTTGGATGGGACTCACCTCAGGATGAGGCAGGTGAAAATTTTTGGGAATTGTTCCCCAAAAATTCAACAACTCTGATACATCCTTGGAAAACAAAAATAAATCAGGATTTTAAAATTTTCTAAATTTCCACACCTTCCCAAAATGAATTTTAGCCTTAAAAAAGTCTCATCCTGGTGGGAGAAGGATAAACAGGAATAACTGGGAATGTTCATTATTCCCAATTTTTTCCATAAATAAGGATTTTCCCATGTTCCCTTCCAAAGCTGGATCCTTCCACTCCCTTAAAAAAAACCCTAAAAAATCTCTTTTCAAACTCAGCTGGTGCCCTCCTGTCCTTCCCAGATTCCTAAGGGAATTTCCAGCCTGGAAATCCAAATCCAATCCTCATTTCTGGAATCTGTTGGGAACAGGAATTTGGGGCAGCACATTCGGGGTGAGATGGGAATTTGGGTCCAAAAAATCTCCCTAAAACGAAATTTCCCAGTTTCTGCTTTTTCCCCTTGACCTTTCTAGAACAAATCCTGGTGATAAAACCCAAATCAGAGAAGAAAATCCCAAATTTAGCATGAAAATCTCAAGTTTTGGGGATAAATTCCCAGATTTAGGGAGAAACTCCATAATTTTGGGATTAAATTCCCAGATTTAGGGAGCAAGTCTCAGATTTTGGGGAGGAAGTCCAAAACTGCAGGATAAATTCCCAGATTTAAGGAGAAAATAACAAATTGGAAGAAGAAATCCCAAACTGGAAGGGAAAGGCCCAAACTGGGGGAGAAAGACCAAAATTTAGGGAGAAAATCAGAAATTTAGGGGGAAAGTCCCAGATTGGAGGAGAAAATCCCAAAATTATGGAGAAATCCCAAATTCGGGGGCAAAATCCCAAATTTAGGGAAAAAATCCCAGGCTGGAATTTAAATTTAAGGAGAAAGTTCCAAATTTTGGGGAGAAAGTCCCAGTTTTAGAATAATTGGGAATTAATTCTGCAGCATCATCCTGGGAAATGAATCCTATGGAAAAAGTTTTGATGGAGCATCTTCCCCCAAAAAAATTCTGGAAATTTTGAGGCAGAAAATCCCTTCTGGAAATGGGATTTTGAAAGGAGGAACCAACAAAAAAATGGGAGGATTGGGATGAAAAATCCTCTGGTGATCAAAAATTAGGAAAAGCACCAAGAAAATCCAACAGTGGGAAATATCTGGGAATATCCAGAATTCCTGGAGCAGAGTCAGTCCCAGCTCCAGCTGCTGGAAAAAAGCCAAAGAGCTGGAAAAATATGGGGAATATGGAGGAGAAAATAATCAATGAACTGGGAATTTTAACAGGAATTGTCTTGGAATTGAGGGGATGAAGGATGGAATTGTGTCCCCAGTGAATTCCCAAAATTGTGTCCCAAATTTGGGTTGATCCAGTTCTCTAGTCTGGAAAAAAAAGCAGGAAAAGGGAGAATATTCCCAATTCCAAACAAAGCCCTGGTGAAGGATGAAGAGTTCCAAAATTCCTGCCTGGATGAGGGAATTTGGGATTTCAGCAGGATTTGGGGTTTGATCCCACAATTTGGGAAGTGAGGATTAATTGGAATTTATCCTGGAGGGATCCAGCAGGACAGATGGGAACAGGGATTGGGTTTTTTTTTGGGAAGAATGGCCCAAAGTGCTGGTTTGGGAATATTTAGGGATAAAATAGGATTAGTGCCTGGATGCGGAATTTTTGGGATGGTTCTGCAGCACTGAAGGTGCTTTTTTAAGCACTTGGCAGCTCCCAAAAATTCCCAAAAAATCCTAAAATTTCCTGAACCTCCCCATTCCATGTTCACTGGGCCACTTCCAAAGGGGAATTTTCCAGTGCAAATCCCAAAAATACCTGTCCAGGGCTCCAGCCAATGGGAAAAACCCCTTGGAGCATTTTCCAGCCCCAAATCCCATCCATGGATGGACCCAGGGACAGAGGGAAAATCCCTTGGAAAAGCAGAAATAATTCCAACCAGCATGGGCCTGCTCCCAAAAAAAGTTGGGATTTTAGGAAATGGGATTTTTTGGGAGCATCCCTGGCTTTGCATACACCTCCTCCTTCCTGCTGCTGGTTTTTCCTGGTTTTTCATGGAATTTTTTAGCCCCCACTGCTGTCTCATCCTGGAGATTCCTGGATTTTTTTCTGGATGTCGATCCTGATCCTCCCTCTCAGTCCTCCTTGTTCCCAGTGCTGGAACTTCCAGGAGTTGATCTCAGGTTTATCCAGGACAGGTAACTGAACAAATCATTCATTTTTCCATGGGAATCACTCTTTGAGGGGATTTGCCTTGGGAATTCCTGCCCTGAGCACTGGGATATTCCCAAACTGGGATATTCCAGCTCCACCTCCATCCCCAAATCTTGGGAAGAGCCAAGGGCAGGGAGGCTCAGTGGGATAAATGGGCTGGGACAAGTCCCTGGGAGTGTGGCAGGAGAGGATCCAGCAGGACCATCCTGGCACAGGGATGAGCAGCTTTTCCAAACATTTCCTGCTCCAGAGGCTCGGGAGCAAACAGAGCCAGGGCTGTGCAAACAGCCACGGCCTGGGATGAATCCCGGGGTGCTGGTACTGGAAAAACAATCCTGCATTCCCAGCTGGAACCAAATTCACAAATTCCTGCCCCATCCTGCATTCAATCCCAAATTCCTGCCCCATCCTGTACTCCCAGCTGGCACCAAATTCCCAAATTCCCAAATTCCTGCCCCATCCTGCATTCCCAGCTGGCACCAAATTCCCAAATTCCCAAATTCCTGCCCCATCCTGCACTCCCAGCTGGCACCAAATTCACAAATTTCTGCCCCATCCTGCACTCCCAGCTGGCACCAAATTCCCAAATTCCTGCCCCATCCTGCATTCCCAGCTGGCACCAAATTCCCAAATTCCTGCCCCATCCTGCATTCCCAGCTGGCACCAAATTCCCAAATTCCTGCCCCATCCTGTATTCAATTCCCAAATTCCTGCCCCATCTTGCATTCCCTGCTGGCACCAAATTCCGGAATTCCTGCCCCATCCTGCATTCCCAATTTGGCTTCCCACTGGGAATTTCTTGCTGCATCCACAGCTCAGAGGTGCTGCTCCACTTCCTCTGGGAATTCCAGAGCCTGGAGGGATCTCTCTGCTTCCTTTGGGAATTGCTCCCAGGAGGATGTGTTGGTGCCACTGCTCTGGAATTTGGGAATCACTGTCAAATCCAGCCCTGATCCTCCCATCTCCCCATCTTTATTCTTCCCATATTTCCATCTTCCCATCACTGCAGGAGCAGCCAGAGCTGGAGCTGGGATAGGAAACCTCCTTGTGGAAGTGTCAAAAATTCCAGTGGGATGAATCCCTCTCCCATCTCCAGGAGAATCCCAGGGCCTCCTTCTCCATGGAATTTGGATCCCACTTGGATTTTCCCACTCCCCCTGCAGGTCCCATGGGAGCAGGGGTGGTTTGACTGCTCCAGGCTGAGGGGAAAGAAGGAATAGGGCAGGAAATGCAGGATCCTGAATCCTGTGTGGTTTCCCTTCCATATTTTCCCACTCTTCCCATCCCTGCCAGTGCCACGAGCGGGATGATTGCAGATCCTGGGAAATGAATTTGATAAATATGGAAATGGCAGGAGAGTGGCAGGGAGAGGCTGGGATGGGGGATTGAATCCACCCAAACAGCTGGAAAAGAGTGGGGAAAGCAGGGCTGGGAAAAAGAAAATACATCCCAAATTCAGAAAACAGACCCCAAATCCAGAAAATAGATCCCAAATCCAGAAAATATATCCCAAATCCACTAAATATATTCCAAATCCACGAAATAGATCCCAAATTTGGAAAATAGATCCCAAATCCAGAAAATAGATCCCAAGTCTGGGTGACAGATCAGAAATCCATAAAACTGATCCCAAATCCACAAAATAGACCCAAAATCCATAAAATTGATCCCAAATCTGGAAAATAGATCCAAAATCAAGGAAATGGATCCCGGACCCAGGAATTGGATCCCAAATCTACAAAATGGATCCCAGATCCATAAAAGAGATCCCAAATATGGAAAATAGATCCCAAATCTAGAAAATATATCCTGAATCTGGAACATCTATCCCAAATCCACTAAATAGATTCCAAATCCACAAAATATATACTGAATCCAGAAAACAGATCCCAAATCCACTAAACAGATCCCAAATCTGGATGACAGATCCAAAATCAATAAAATAGATCCCAAATCTACAAAATAGATCCCAAATCTGGAAAATATACCCCAAATCCATTAAATATATTCAAAATCCACAAATTACATCCCAAATCTGGAAACCAGATCCCAAATCCAGAAAATAGATCCCAAATTTGGAAAATATATCCCAAATCCATTAAATATATTCCAAATCCATTAAATATATTCCAAATCCACAAAATACATCCCAAATCTGGAAAACGGATCCCAAATCTACAAAATAGATCCCAAATCCACTAAACAGATCCCAAATCCAGAAAACACAGTCACATTCCAGCCTTTTACCAAGTAAAGTTTTCCCCAAGGATTTTTTCCAACATTTCTGACTCCTCCTGCTGATCCTTCATCTTTCCCCTCTCCCACATTTCCGAGTGTTGGAATTCCCAAACTCCAGGATCTGCTCCCAGATAAAGAAATCCAATCTTGGCCTTGGCCCTTTGGAGAGGAGCTTTTGCAGCTTTGGGAATATTTCCCCCATGGAATAAATCCCAGTTTTCCCTCCAGGGCAGCCAGAAAAGTTCTTTGGTTTTTTAACAGGAGCCCACAGGAGTTTTTGACAATTTTTCAGCCCAAAAATCTCCCCAATCTAAGGAAAATCAGTATCCTGATAAAAGTGGGAATAGGATCTATGGGATGGGAACACATCCCTGGAGTGATTTCAGAGAAACTAAAAATTACTTTGGAAAAGAGTCCGAATTCCCAAGGAATGTCAGGAATGGGACAGGAGGGTTAACAGCCAAAATTTGGCAGTGGATGGAATTGACCTTAAAGGATGTGGAAGAGCAGATGGATTTTTTTTCCCCCAGTAAAAAATGGGGGGGGGGGGGGGGGGGGGGGGGAAAGGTGATTTCCATGATTTCCCATAAAATTAGTTTCAAAATCCATGAATTTAGTGAATAATTATTTTGTTTGGAGTTTCCAATCCTCTCCTGGACTTGGAAAAAAAGGAGCTGAAGCTCCTGGAGCAAATCCAGAGGGAATAAATCAAAGTCAGGAGACAGAACGAGGTGGAAAAAGGGAAAAAAATCCCAAACTAATTCCTGCCAGGAAGAACTCAGGGGGGATGGGAACCACTGGCTTTGCTTTCCCATTATCCAGGGACAATCCTGTTTTTCCAGAGGTTTGGGAACATTTCAGAGGAGACTTTGCCCTCAGAATTCCAGGCCCATCCAGAGCATTTCCTGGCACACAGTGATATCCTTTGGAGAGCTGGTGTGGGGCTGGATAGGGAGATATTCCAAGGAGGAAATTGGGAATATTGACTGGGAATTGGGAATATTGACTGGGAACTGGGAATGTTGGCTGGAAATTGGGAATATTGATTGGGAATTGGGAATATTGGCTGGGAATTGGGAATATTGACTGGGAACTGGGAATACTGGCTGGGAACTGGGAATATTGACTGGAAACTGGGAATGTTGGCTGGGAATTGGGAATGTTGGCTGGGAACTGGGAATATTGACTGGGAACCAGGAATATTGGCTGGGAACTGGGAATGTTGGCTGGGAATTGGGAATGTTGGCTGGGAACTGGGAATATTGACTGGGAACCAGGAATATTGGCTGGGAACTGGGAATGTTGGCTGGAAATTTGGAATATTGGCTGGGAATATTGACTGGGAACTGGGAATACTGGCTGGGAAGAGGGAATATTGACTGGGAATTGAGAATGTTGGCTGGGAACTGGGAATATTGCCTGGGAACTGGGAATATTGCCTGGGGATTGGGAATATTGCCTGGGAATTGGGAATATTGGCTGGGAATTTGGGATAATGCCTGGGATTGGAGAATATTGACTGCGAACTGGGAATACTGGCTGGGAATATTGACTAGGAACTGAAAATGTTGACTGGGAACCAGGAATATTGACTGAGATCTGGGAATATTGCCTGGGAACTGGTAATGTTGACTGGGAACTGGAAATATTGGCTGAGAACTGGGAATATTTCTGGAAACTGGGAGTATTGACTGGAAATATTGACTAGGAACTGGGAATACTGGCTGGGAACTGGAAATATTGTCTGTAGGAACTGCCAGCAGAGGGATTTTTAACCAGGAATTTTCTTTTGCTTCCCAGATTTCAGAGCTCTTGGGAGATCCAGCGAGATTCCCCCATTCCAAGGGGATGTCAGAAAAGGATGAGGAGCGAGGAGTCACCACCAGGAACATCCACCCCGGGATTTTCCTGCTCCTTCCAAGCAAAACCTTCTCCCAGGAGCTTTTCCAGCTAAAAAAAAAAACCAGGAGAGGGAAAATTTCTGGCTGGGAGAGGTGAGGATGAAGGACGGAGCGAAGAGCGGGAGATGAGCAGCAGAATTTTAATGAAAATCCCTGGATATCAAAGGGAAATAAAACTCCCATCAAATCCCAAATCCTCCAGAGTTAGCTTGGAATGCTGCCAGGAGAAGGAGTTTGGGAAAGGAGCTGCCCCTTCCCATCCCAGCTCAGCTCCCCAGGCCTTGGAGCTCCTCATTCCCAAAAAGGCTCCAGGGGAGGAGCTGGAATTCAGCTGGGATGTGGGAGAATTCCTGCTTTGTGCCTATGATGGAGAAATCAGTGAGAAATTCCAGGGTGGGAAAATCAGGGATGGTGGAATGTGGCTGAGTTCAGGGCAGGGCAATAATCTCAGGAAAATCCAACATTTTCCAGGTCCAAATCCACCTGGAAGATTCTCCCACCTTTTTCCTACTAAACACCCCAGGAATTTCAGGAATGGCCCAAACTCCACCTGTAAATCCCAAACAAGGACTTGGGAAAGGGTAGAAAATCCCAGGAATGACCTTGGAGATGGTGGCAGACACGAAACCACTTGGTAAATGGAGCCAGTTTGGAATTCCAGCCCCTCTGGAAGAACCCAGATCCATCCAGGATATCCAGGAGCAACAAGATGTGGTGACCCAGATAAGAAACTTTCCCTGCAGCCAACATTCCATTGAATTCCTGGAATATGGCACCAGCCCATGCACATCCCACTGGATCATCTTTTCCAAAAAGCTGAGAGATCCTGGATTTTCCAGGAACTCCAAAAGGATGGAAAAGAGGGGAGGAAGAGGATTAAGGAGCCATTTTTAGGTGGAAAATCACCTGGAATTTTAAACTTTGGAGCTTCACTGGAGGGCAGGACTCACCTTGGGTGGATTTCAGGAGGAATTTCTCCACCCTGGGAATGTTTGGCTGCCAGAAAGCTCCAGAGTCGTTATCTCCACACAATTTAATTAAAGTCTGGCGTTAATGACACAATGGCCACTAATTAATTTAATTAAATTAATTAATTTAATTGATATAATTAATTTGATTAATTTAATTAATTCTCACTCCTCTGCAGAAGATTGGGGGGGTTGGGGGATTTTTTTTTGTTGGGAAGTAAAATTGAATTTCAGCAGGAAAGTGCAGGGGGGACTTTGGGAAACAAAAGGATTTGGGAATGCATGGAGAGCATCCAGGTACTCCCAGTGAGGAATGGGAATGTTTCTGGGAATACTGACTGGGAACTGGGAATATTGACTGGAAACTGAGAATGTTGGCTGGAAACTGGGAATATTGGCTGGGAATTTGGGATATTGACTGGGAATACTGACTGGGGATTCAGAATATTGGCTGGGAATTGGGAATATTGGATCGGGAATTGGGAATATTGGATGGGAATATTAACTGGGAACTGGGAATGTTGACTGGGAATTGGGAATATTGGCTGGAAATATTGACTGGGGATTGGAAATATTGGCTGGGAATTGGAAATATTGGTGGGGAACTGGGAATATTGGATGGGAATTTGGGATATTGGATGGGAATACTGACTGGGAACTGGGAATATTGGATGGGAATTTGGGATATTGGATGAGAATATTGACTGGGAACTGGGAATATTGGATGGGAATTTGGGATATTGCATGGGAATATTGACTGGGAACTGGGAATACTGACTGGGAATATTGACTGGAAACTGAGAATGTTGACTGGGAACCAGGAACATTGGCTGGGAATTGGGAATATTGACTGGGAACTGGGAATGTTGACTGGGAACTGGGAATGTTGACTGGGAATTTGGGATATTGCATGGAAATATTGACTGGGAACTGGGAATACTGACTGGGAACTGGAAATGTTGACTGGGAACTGGGAATACTGACTGGGAACTGGGAATGTTGACTGGGAACCAGGAATGTTGAGTGGAAACCGAGAGTACTGGTTTGGAACTGGGAATGTTGGTGGGATGAAGCAGCACCAGGCAGGGACAAGCACTGGGACATGTCCAGCTGGTTCCATTCCCTCTTGGTCATGGAAAGATGGGAACAGGCTCTGATGAATCTGGAATTTTTAGGGATCTGGAAGTTGATCCCATCCCAGTTTCAATCCACTTCCCACAATCCCAGGCTGCTCCAAGGCTCACCCAGCCTGTCCTTGGACACTTCCCAAATTCCCAGGATAAACTGGGCCAGGGTCTCCCCATCCCAGTTATTCCAACAGCATCAGGCAGGAATTTTGGGATGAAGCAGAACTGTGGGGCACAAACAGAGTTTGCAGCTGGAGGATGATCCTCCTTGGAATGACACCAAAATCCTTCTCTGCTCCCTAAATAACTTCCCACACCACAGTCAAGCTCTGAGATGTCATTTTTTTGGGAAAATCCCTTTCTGCCTCAATCCAGCTCTTTCCAGTGGGATTATTCCCAGTGGGATCCTCCATTCTGTGGCAATTTCAGCTCTGGGTTTTCACCTCCTCACCAGAGCAGAGATTTGGGAATTCTGCTTGGCCTCCCTAATCCTTCCTCAGCTCCCCTGGAATTTGGGGATATTGAGGCCCAAATTCCTTTGATCTCTTGAATTCCCAGCTCTGCTGCTCCTCCTAAATCCATGCATGAGGAATTAAACATGGAATTCTCTCATCCCAGGCTGAAGGCTGGAAGTTTCCCAGGGGAGTTTTGCAGATTTGAGGAAAATCCCTGAAATTTTTAATGGATTTCCTCCCTGGATATCTGAATAAATCTCCACATTCCAAAGGGTTTCTTGTAGGGAATCTCCAGCAGATCCCATTTTCCCCACAAGTGAACCCGATTTTGGAAAAGTGGGAATTTTCTGGAGATGCCAGAAACACCCAAAAATAATTCCAGCTGTTCCAGACACAGAATTGTGATTCCAGGATTCTGGACATCCCTTAAATCCCAGTTTTCTCTCAGCTGATGGATGAGGAATCCTCACTCTCCCTTTGAATTTCAAAGCTTCAAATATCCATGAAATTCCCCAAAATTTGGGGGGTTGAGGGAAAATCCTGCAGAATGCTTTTCCCAGCAGCACAGCCTGGGCTGGGAATGTTGCAAAGACAGGATTTCCTCCTCCTCAGCCATCTGCTCCCCTGGAATGGCTCCTGATCCTCAGGGAGTTTTCCAGGGCTGGAAGGAGCAGGAAAAACCCCGGGAGGAGTTGGGAAGGGAAGGATGGAGCCCCCCCACGGCTTTTTCCACAGGGATTGTCCCAAAGTTTGGAGAAAAGGCAAAGGAAAATATGAGGGGGAAAGGAGGGGGAAAAATAAAGAAAAATGGAGGGGGAAAGAAGAAGAAAAGAAGAGGGGAAAAAAAAGAGGGGAAAAAAGAAGGGGAAAAAAGAAGGGAAAAAAAGAAGGGGAAACAAGAAGGGGAAACAAGAAGGGGAAACAAGAAGGGGAAACAAGAAGGGGAAACAAGAAGGGGAAAGAATAAGGGGAAAGAAGAAGGGGAAACAAGAAGGGGAAAGAAGAAGGGGAAAGAAGAAGGGGAAAGAAGAAGGGGAAAGAATAAGGGGAAAGAAGAAGGGGAAAGAAGGAGGGGAAAGAAGAAGGGGAAAGAAGAAGGGGAAACAAGAAGGGGAAACAAGAAGGGGAAACAAGAAGGGGAAACAAGAAGGGGAAACAAGAAGGGGAAACAAGAAGGGGAAAAAAAAAGAAGGGGAAACAAGAAGGGGAAACAAGAAGGGGAAACAAGAAGGGGAAACAAGAAGGGGAAACAAGAAGGGAAAAGAAGACAAAATGAGGAGGGAGGAAAATAAGAGGAAAAGAGGAAGAAAAATAGGGGGAAATGAGGAAAAAAGAAGAAACAAGAGGATAAATGAAGAGGAGAAAACAGATAAAAAGGAGGAGGAGAAAAGAGGGAAAATGGAAGAAAAAAGAAGGAGAATGGGAGAGAAAAAGGAGGAAAGAAGGAGGAACAGGCAGGAAAAGGGAGAAAAATGGTTAAAAGAGGAAAAATTGGGTGGGGTGGAGGAGGAAAAAATGAGGAAGAAAAAAAAAGGAGGAAAAAGAGAGGAGGAAAGAGGGAGGAAGGAAAAGAGAGGAAATAAGAGGAGGGGGAAAAAAGAGGTAGAAAAAGAGGAATAAAGGGGGGAAAGGCCCAAAATGGATTTTTAAAAAGGGAGAAAAGGAAGCCAGGCAAGGAAATATCCTTGGGAAACCAAGAAAAGTTTTCCTTGGAATTGGAGTTTCCCTTTGCCTGGAAAATCCCAATACCCAACAGAAATTCCCCAATTTCTTCCTCCAGTTCTGCATCCCACAGCAGATTCCTCATCTGGCCCAGCTGAGCTGTTCCATAAAATCCAAGATCATGGAAAAATTTGGGCTGAAAGGGAGTTTAAATCCAATTGAATCCAAACCTGCATTGGTCAGGAATATTCCCAATGGGCTCAGGGTGTTCAGAGCCTCTGGGATGATTCCAGGGATGGAGCAGCTCCCAGGTGAACTCAATTCCCACCCAAATCCCACTGGAATAATATTCCCTGAGAGAATTATTGAAAGAATCATCTCCAATTCCACATCTCCCCTGGAAACAACCAGGAGAACTTCCCGTGGGAGGCAGGAATTCTCCTGGACTGGAATTCTTTGGTGTTTAGGGGGGAATTTGGAGAGGCAGGAGCCTCATCCAGAAGTGAATTATTGCATTTTTATTTTTTATTATTTTTTATTTTTATGGCACATTCCAGGGACTTTTTCCAGCTCCGTGAAAAATCGAAACGCTCAGGAATAAATTAAAATAACAAAAAAAAAACAAACCCAAAAAAACCCAAAAACCAGCGGGAGTGGCCAAGCCAGAACCTCCTGAGGGTTGGAAGTGGATCCCAAATCCATCCCCGGAGTTCTCCCTCCTCCTCTGGAATTCCGGAAAGGCGCCCGGGGGTGGCTGAGCCGCTGCCTCGGGCTCTGAGTCATTCCCGGTGCCGCCGCTCCGGAGCCGGGAGCGCCCCCGGTCCCTGGGACAGGGAGGGTCCGGGGACCCCCGATCCGCTCCAGGCACGGGAGACCCGGGGGATTCGCCCGCTGGCACAAAACAACCCCAAAATTGCCAGGAACGGGAATCCTGTTGTCATCCCAGCACAACTTCACAGCTTTGCTCCAGCAAAATCCTCAAAAAAAACCCCCTCAAAATTCCCAGGAACACAAATCCCATTGTCATCCCAGCAAAATTTCACAGCTTTGCTCCTGCAAAATCCCAAAATCCTCCAAATTCGCAGGAACAGGAATCCTGCTGTCATCCCAGCACAAGATTTGTTGATTTGCTCCTGCAAAATCCCAAAAAAATATCCCAAATTCTCAGGAATACAAACCCCATTGTGCTCCCAGCACAACTTCGCAGCTTTGCTCCTGCAAAATCCTCAAAAAAAACCCCCAAATTCCCAGGAACATGAATCCCATTGTCATCCCAGCACAATTTCACTGCTTTGTTCCTGCAAAATCCCCAAAAGTTCCCAAAATTCCCAAGAATACAAATCCCAGCACAGCTTCACTGCTTTCCTCCTGAAAAATCCCAAAAACTCTCAAATTCCTGAGAGCACAAAACCTTTTGTCATCCCAGCACAATTTCACAAAATTCCCAAGAACACAGATCCCATCATCCTCCCATCACAGCTTCCAAGTTTGTCCTGAAAAATCCCAAAAAACTCCCAAAATTACCAGGAACAGGAATACCATCTTCCTCTCAAATTCACTTCACTACTTTCCTGCAACAAATCCCAAAAATCCCCAAATTCCCACCAAAACCTCTCCTCTCCTGCTTTTCCAGCAGTTTTTTCCTTTGACTTGGCCAGGAGCAGATCCAGTGGGATCATCCCACACTGGGAAAACCAACCTGACCCCACAAAAAGCCCAGAATCAGCAGAAATTTCCCCCCAAAATCCCTTTTCCCCACATTCCAGCTGCTCCCTGCATTCCCACTCCCAGCACTGGTGGGTGCAGCTATTCCCACCTTCCCAAAAAAACTCTAGAATTACATAATCCTACAAAATAGAGATTTTTTTTTCCAGCCACATGGGATCACAAGAAGTAAAAAAAAAAAAGGTGAAAAATATTCCCAGTGTGAGGTGGTGATGGAAAATCCACCCCCAGCTCCCATTGCCAGGGGAGGATCCTCCTCCAGCTGGAAATTCCATTGGGAATTCACCCCCTGGATTGGGAAAGGAGCAGCTCCCAAAATTCTGGGGAATCTGGGGGAGCTGCTGCTCTGCTTCCCACCCCTGCAGAGCCAAAAAGGCTCTTCCTGATCCCAAAAAATCCATTGGGAGGTTTCCTTAAAAATCTGATTTTTCTGCTGCTGGGGCCTCTGGGGGTTTTCCTGGGAAAAGGGAGCTCAAAGAAACGAGGGAAAAGGGAAAAAGGGGGAAAAGAGGGAAAGGGAAAAAAGTAAAAAAGAGAGGGAAGGAGGGAAAAAACGGGGGAAAAGAGGTGGAAAAAAAGGGGGGGAAAGAGGTGGTGGGAAGAAAAAGGGGAAACAAAAAGGAAAAGGGAAAAAAGGGAAAAAAAGGGGAAAAAAGGGGAAAAAAACTCAGAGAAAAAAGGGAAAAATCATCCATGATCCCAGATCAACAGGAAATAGAAAATTCCTGGAGAAGGAGGAAAATTAAGACTGGAAAACCAAAGGGAAGGGGGAAAATGATTCTGTTTTCCCCAAAATGCCACAGAGGAGGGAAAAAACCAGGGGAAAAGCCCTCTGGAAATATTCCAACCCTTATTCCCAAAGGACATGGGGAAGGGCTGGAGATCAAACTGGATCCAGGCTGGTTCCCAAATCCCCCAGAAAGGGCCTGGCCAGGCAGCAAAGCCCCAATTCCAGGGATTTGTCCTTGCCTGAGGTCGTTCCAGGCAAGAAAATGGAATTTCCATGGGATTGAAGCAAAAGCTGAAATCGACTTCCTGGGAATTTCTCCCTCTCTGGGATGAGCAGATTTATTCTCATAAGAACTCCTCAAATCCAGGAATTTATTCCAGCTCTTTTCCACCTTCTCCATCCTCAAAACTGGCTGGAATGCAGAAACCAGGATTTGGGAATTGTTGGTTAAATCCTGGATTTAATTCTGACTCCAGGACAATCCAGTGAGATCCCAAACCTTTGGCATCCTCCAGAATTCCATCAATCATCCACGATTCCCTAAAAATCTTGGGATGGGATCACACACCTGGATTGGGGCCATCACAACTCATCCATAATCCCATGAAATCTTGGGAATTCTTTGTCACTTCCAGGCACCTGTCAATCACCCGCAGGTGATTGACAGCTCAGGATGATGGAATCCATCCATAATGTGGGAATGGAATGGGAATAGGAAGGATTTAAACCCCAAAACCCTGGAAATGGCTCATTCTGGGCATTCCCCTCCCAAAATAAAAACCAGGATTTTGGCCATGGATTGAGGGATCAATTTCCATTGAGAGTGGGAAACCCTTGGAGCTGGGAAAACATCCCAAAAGGTGTGGGAGAGGATGAAATTTGGGATTTGGTCCCTCTCCATTATTTGGTGCTGGATCATGGAATGGTTCAGGTGGGAAAAGCCATTGAGGATTCCAACCATTCCCACAGGAATTCCACACTCCAGGGGAGTTTTGGAACAATTCCAGGCATGGGAAGCTCCTCCCAGGACTTCTCCACCTTTTCCACAAAGGAATTTTCTCAATATCCAACCCAACCCCCTCCTGCTGCACCCTGAGGCCGTTTCCCTTTATTCCATGGGAAAAGTGATGGATCCATGGAAATGCAGCCAGAGGTGATGGGGAGGCTCCAAGGGGTGAGGAAAAGCTCATTCCAACATCTCCTCAATCCCTGATTTTCTTTTTTTTTTTTCCTTTTTTTTTTTTTTTTGGTTATCCATGAAAAAACTGGAAAATCCAATCAAATCAACAGCTGCAGATAATTTTGATGGAGCAGCTTTGGGATTCAGCCTGTCCAAACTTGGGAATTCTGACATTTTTCATAATTCCCACATCTGGGAGAAGGGATCCCCCACCTGGATGATGCTCCCATGGATCAGCCTTTCCTTAAATCCCAAAAAAACCCCAATCCTGAAGAAAAAGGAGTTTCCAAATCCCAGTTTTGTCCCATCCCACCCTCCAAGCTCAGCTTCAGAGGTTCCAAAGGTCCTTCCCTCACCTGGCAGCTCACAGCCAACATCTCCAGGGTGGAAAAGCTGGAAAATTCCAGATCCTTTCCCAGAAAAACCCCAGTATTAGAAGATCTGCCCTTCAAATCCCGTTTTAGAGGTCTGGATAAACCAGGAATTCTGGCTCCCTGCCAAGCTTGGGAATAATTTTCTCTCCCAAAGAAAACAGGGAATGGGCAAACTCTAAAAATCCAGGATCTTTCCCACCCCTTCCTGCCTTTCCTTCCTCCAGCCTGAGCTAGCTCAGCGCTGGAAAATCTCATTTTTCCAGCTTTTTTTCCCTCCCCTCCTCCTTTCTCCCCCCAATTCCTGATGCAAATTTATGGAAATCAGGCGGCTCCAGCTCCCAGCCAGGGATAATAAAGGAGACGGATGAAAAGAGGGAGGAATCCCGGTATGGGAGGGCTGGAAAAATCCATTGTTCCAGGGAAAAAGGAGGATTGATTTTCCTGGTAAAGGCAAGGGTGGGTTTAATTAAATCAGTGTTTTCCACACTTTTAATGAGCTCCGTTGTTGGGTGGCTCCTTCCCAAGGGATGGTGGTGGGAATAGGAAAAAATCGTGTTTGGAGGATGCAAATATTCCCAAATCCCTCATTAACCAAAAAAACACATTTAGGGGATTCCAACATTCCCAAATCCCCCATAATCCCCAAAAAATCATGTTTGGAGGCTGCAAACGTTCCCAAATTCCTCATATTCCCAAAAAAACACTCATTTGGGGGATTCTGACATTCCCACATCCCTCATAATCCCAAGAAACACACTTGGGGGATTCCAACATTCCCAAATCCCTCATTTACCAAAAAAAAAAAAAAAAAAAAAAAAAAACCCAACCAAAAACACATTTGGGGGATTTTGACATTGCCAAATCCCTCAGGTTCCCAAAATTCTGCATGTGGAGGATGCAAAGGCCCCGGGATCTCTTGGGAAGGAGCACAGAGGCAAATCCAGCCGGGAATTGGAGGAAAATCTCCTTTGCAAAGGAGCCAAATCCCGCCAGGAACGGGATCGGTGATTTCTGCCCCCCAACTGAGATTTATCCTTTGGGATTCCCCAGCTGAGCTCAGCTGAAGCTTTCCCCAAAATTCAGGTGCTTTCATTGGGGTAGTTTTGACTTTTTGGAGCTTTGTGTTCATCCCAACCCCGGAATTATTTCTGGAATTCCACATTCCCACGGGATGAGGGTCCCTGCTCCATTCCCTCCCAACCCATTCCAGCCCCGTCATGCACAAAAAAAAGCTGGGAAACATCATCACCCACATTTTCCCTCAGGAAACGTGAGGATTTAGGGATATTTTTGGGGTGGAAACCCAGCAGCGTGATCAGGGGGAATTTTTAGGGAGAGGCTGCCTGGATTTGGGACCATCAGGAAGGAATTCAGGAATTAATTATGGGGGAATTGTGGAGGAAATTGAGGGGTGGGGGTTTGCATAAATCCAATAAAAATTCCCGCGTGTGCTTGGGATTTCAGGGATGCAGATGAGCTCAACCCCCACCCCTGGATTTTCTGGCGGCTCCTCCCAGCAGGAGAAGGGACAGACAAGGAGAAAAGGAAGAGAAATGCGAGGGAAGGAGGGAGGGGAGCGAGCACGAGCCGCGGTTATTTATAGGAGCTGCGTTCGTGCCGGAGGAGGGAGCGCTGCCAAAAAGGGATGGAAAAAATAATCCCGGAGCCAGGTGCCTCGGGAAGAGCCAGGGGGGAGCTCAAGGTGAGGCAGAAAGGGAGGGAAAGAAGGAAAGAATGATAAAAATCAGGATTTGTTTGGGTTTTTCTGTCGGTTTTCACCTGGAGAGCAGCTCTGGATTCTGCCACCCCCCACGTGCCATAGAATTGGACATGGAGGATTTTCCTTCTGGCTGGAAATTTGGGATGTGGCCACGGCTCTGGGTTGGGGTTTGGGGAGAGGAGATCCCCAAAATCCAAATTAAGAGCTGGGCTGGGACTAGAGCCACGGTAGACAAGCAATTCCCAAGGGAACTGTAGGGAAAACAACCCCTGGATCCCACCCTGGAAACCCTCATCCCAAAATTCTGCATCCCAAAATCCCACAGCTGGGCTCAGGCCCAGACTGCACATGAATTAAAAATTGATGAATTCAGCCTGTAAAGGTCTTACCCTCACCTTGAGGGGAAAAGGGAGGAAAACTCCATGTTATTTTAGGGAAAAGCCCCTTTTTGCCTGAATTTCAGAGCTATCCTGGAGTTCTTTGTGCTCCAGGTTGGACGTGGGAAGGGACAACCCCAGACCCACGTGGATCCCCACACTGCACAAGGATGGCTCCTGATTTATTTATGGAAAAGTATAAATATAAAATATATAAAAATATATAAAAATAACCTGGGGGAAAGCCAGGAGTTGCGGGGGAGGACACGAATCCCATCTCCCAGGAAGGGGGAGGTGGAGCTGGCTCTGAGGAGCCTGAGTGGGATAATCCAGTGGTATCTCCTCATTCCTCCCCTCCCTCCCTCCTCTTCCCTGGTCTCCCCCTCCCCTGCACAAATTCATCACCTCCCCCTCTTTTCAGAGCTGCTGTCATCACATTGTCACCCAGCAGTGCTGAGTTGGGCTCTGAGTGAGATGGAAAAAAAAAACGGAGGGAAAAGAAGGAAAAAAAAAAAGTCAGAATGTTCCAAACCACCCCCCAAATTCGATTTGTCATCCTGATAACACAAAACTTGGGAATTTATTCCTAAACCAGAGGTGTTTGTGGCAGCTGACAGCAGCAAAGGGAAGAAGGATCATGGAACTGGGGAGGTTGGGAAAGATCTCCAAGGGTGTGGAGTCCAACTGTGAACCCAGCACTGGACACGACCCCAAACATCCACAGGGTTGGAATTCCATGGTTTCATTGGGAAAATAATGAGAAGGGAGCAAGGAGATGGGCCAAGCTTTGCTGGGAGCTTTGGCAAGGAAAGGCCAAGTTGGGGTTTGGGAAGGAAAAGGCCAAGTCAGGCTTTAGGAAAGAAAAGCTGGGCTTTAGGAAGATAAGGCCAAGTCAGATTTTAAGAAAGAAAAGGCCAAGTCAGGCTTTGGAAAGAGAGCTGAGTTGGGTTTGGAAAGAAAAACTCTAGAAAGATTTGGCCAAGTCAGGCTTTAAGAAGGAAAGGTTAAATCCAGCTCTGGAAAGAAAAGGCCAAGCTGGGCCCTGGATGGGAAGAGCCAAATGGAGGTTTAGAAAGGAAGAAAAGGCCAATCATGGCTTTAGGAAGAAAACCCAGTGAGGCTTTAGGCCAAGTCAGGCTTTGGAATGAAAAAGCCAAGTTGGGCTTTGGAAAGGAAGAACTAAATGGGATTTAAGAAAGAAAGAAGGAGTCAAGCCAGGCTTTAGGAAGAAAGGGCCAAGTGAGGATTAAGGAAGAAAAATCCAAATTGGGCTCCAGGAGGAAAAGGTCAAGTCGGGCTTTAGGAAGAAAGGGCCAAGTTGGGCTTTAGGAAGAAAGGGCCAAGTGAGGATTAAGGAAGAAAAAGCCAAGCTGGACTCCAGGAGGAAAAGGCCAAGTCAGGCTCTGGGAAGGAAGAGGCAAAGGGGATTTGGAAAGGAAGAAAGAGCCAAGCCAGGATTTAGGAAGGAAAGGCCAAATGTGGCTCTGGGGGAAAAGGCCAAGTCAGGGCCTAGGGATGAAGAGCCAAGCCAGGCTTTATCCCAAGCTGGGCTGGAGTTAACTCTCTTTGCAAAGCAAAGAAATCCCCTCGGTTTTATGGGTTTTGTGGCTTTTATGGCTTTTCTCCCTTCCCTCTCTCCTCAGCAGGAGGAGGAGGAGGCTGAGAGGGATCTCCCCGGGCTGGGCTGACAAGGGCAGGACAAATGAGAGCGTTTAGGCGCTAATTAGGCACTAATGACCTGCTCGGAGGTCTCGGGAAACCAGCGCAGCCGGGCGGCAGCTCAGCAATTTGTCAGGCTCTCGCCAAGCCCGGGGGAAGCGCGGCCGAGTCGCTGACCCCATTACGGACTCGGCCTCTTCCAGACACCGGCTGGGAATAAAAACCCGCTTTATTCCCGAGCTGTGCCCAAGCCCAGCTCCTGGAGGCTCTCGGAGCAGAGCCAAGAGGCTTTGCTGGGGTGCTCGAGGGTGCGGCGCTGCCTTTGCTGAGCCAATGTGAGGGGAAAAAAGGAGTTTAGCCCCAATTTGCCAGCTTTTCTTTCCTCAGAAGAGCCTTTGGAAAAGTTAAAACCTCTTCCCGTCGCTATTTATAGAGGATATTTATAGACGAAAGGAATTGATTGTACTTTGGGGGGAGAAAACAGCGGCTTTGTCCAAGTTTCAGATTTAAACGCTGCCAAGCTCCTCCAGCTTTAACGAGAGTTTTGGCGCTCGGCTGGGCTGGAGTGAAACTCATCGTGCTCCCCTGGCTCTGAGACACCCCAAATCGAGCGGGCAGGGTCTGGGTGGGATCCCACCCTGCCGGGATCCGGGCGGAGCCGTCCCGGTGGATTTGGGAAGGCGCAGAGCCGAGCCCCGCTGGGACGGGAGCGGGCAGCTCCAGCCTGGCACCAGCGCAGTCTGGCTTCTGCTTCGGATCCAAGCCAAGATTTTCCTTCCTGCAGACGCCAGCGGGTTCAAGGCATTCCGCAGGAAAAGGGTGGGGAAAAAGCATTTTGGGCTGTCCTGGCACCCAACCCAAGGAGAAACCCAAGGTGGGTTCACCTTCACCTTCAGCATCCAAGGTGAGGCTTGGATAATCCCAACACACCCGTGACTGTCACGCTCCAGAGGAGGAAAGGGAGAGGTTTGAGCAGGAAAGGGGAGGAAAAGGAGGTTAATTCGAGACAGCAGGGCCCCGAAGGCTCGGATGTCGCGGTGGGAACGCGCACAACCTGCTCCAGCACCGGGATCACCCAACCCTGGAAAACTCATCGCACCCGGCAGCTCCGGGGATCACACCCTGCCCATCAAGGCTCATCAAACCCTCCTTAATTATCCCTGCGGGCTGGGACCATCTCCAGGCTGGGATCATCCCCTGATGCCCCCGCGGGGGCTCCTCATCCTTAACGCGCCGCGATCGCGGGATCGGCGCCACCGATCCGGTCCCTGCCCTGTCACGGAGCCTTAAAATCAGCCAGGGACAGCTCGGGGACACGGCAGCGCTGCCAAGGACCCGAGCGATCCATGGAAGCGACACACGGGGAGGATCCCGGGGAGCGGGAGGAGCGGGGTGGGAGCGCCCAGGGGACCCCCCAGAAAGCGGGAAAGGCGCGAGGGCGATTAATTAATTAATTGAGATAAAAATAAGTCTGGTGATGCTCTGGTTCAGAGGTGTCCTTATCTCCAGACTTTGCTTCTCATAAGGAAAATTCCCGTTTTTGTGGGGCTGTGAGGTGGATTGCAGAAAAAAAACCCAAAAAAATCCCCCCCAAAAAAGAGAGAGGAGACACTCAGCACAAGACAGAGCAGGACCGGCCCTTATCAAGGGATTATTCCCAAAAACCACAATATTTCAACCCAAATCTTCCCCCAAATCCTCTCAATCCAGGAAAAGCCGTGAAAATTTCATCTGGAACGGGAGGGAAACGGCCTCGAGTGAGGCTTTGCTTCTTCTGGAGAGTTCACCAAACTCACTGGAATTTATTTTTCCTGTTTTCCCAGCAAAGACAACCAGGAATGGCACAAATCCCATCCCAATCCCAGCGTGGGACATGGGAATGGAATAAATCCCATCCCAATCCCAGTTTGAGGTGACACAAAACCCATCCTAATCCCAGTTTGGGACACAGGGATTCCATATTCTTTCTAAACAATTCTCTATTCTGTCTGCAAAATCCATTATTGCCTCCACGAAATTCCTTATTCCTTTACAAAATTCCTTATTATTTTACAAAATCCCTTTTTTCTTTGTGCAAAATTCCTTATTTGCTGTGTAAAATCCCTTTTTCCCTTACAAAATCCCTTTTTCCCGTGCAAAATTCCTTATGCAAAATTCCTATTTCCTTGTGCAAAATCCCTTTTTCCTTTACAAAATTCCTTTTTCACTTAGAAAATTCCTTATTCCTTGTACAGAAATCCCTTTTTCCCTCTGCAAACCCCCAGGGACCTCCCATGGAGAGCCTCCAGCATGGTGAAAATTCCCATTTTTTCCCAAATTTGGTGCTTCTGGAGGCCTTTTCCAAGCTTGGTGGCTCCAGCAGGGATCAATTCCTATTTCCCAGCGCCTGGAATTGCAGATAAGGACATTTCCCTGCTCCCAGGGCTCCTCTGCTTTTCCTGCTGATAATGGGAATGGAGGAGTTGAATTTGACCCAACCCCACCTGATCCCTGTGTTTGTTCCCTGCCAGAACCTGGAAACACCTGGAATGAGCAATTCCATTGAAATTTGAGAGAGAGGGGGAAAAAGATGGAAAATCATGGAATTTCTGGATGGAAATTGCCTCCACCTGGATCTGAATCTGCCTGTGCTGATCCAGCAGCCAGGAGAGAACATGGAATTCCCTGGAAATCAAAAAGTCAAAATTTCCTAAAAGCTGAGCTGGAATGGGAGAGCAGGGAAGGGAAATGTCAAAAATTATCATTATTATCCTTCAAAAAACAGGGATTTATCTCAAAATATCCCAAAATACCCTAAAATATCCCAAAATCTCCCAAAAGCTGAGCTGGAATGGGAGAGCAGGGAAGGGAAATGCCAAAAATTGGAGTTGTCTTTCAGAAAACAGAGATTTATCTCAAAATATCTAAAAATACCCTAAAATACCCCAAAATATCCCAAATACCCCAAAATTTCCTAAAAGCTGAGCTGGAATGGGAGGGCAGGGAAGGGAAATGCCAAAAATTATCATTATTATCCTTCAAAAAACAAGGATTTAACCTGAAATACCCCAAACTATCTCCAAAAATATCCCAAAATACCCCAAAATTAGCCTGGAATGGAAGAGCAGAAAAGGGAAATGCCAAAAATTTGAGTTGTCCTTCAGAAAACAGGGATTTATCTCAAAATATTCCAAAATATCCCCAAAATCAGGCTGGAATGGGAGGGCAGGGAAGGGAAATGCCAAAAATTATTATTATCTTTCAGAAAACAGATATTTACCCAAAATATCTAAAAGTACCCTAAAATTACCCCCCAAAATATCCCAAAATACCCCAAAATCAGGCTGGAATGGGAGGGCAGGGAAGAGAAATGCCAAAAATTCTCATTATTATCCTTCAAAATCCAGATATTTACCCCAAAATACCCCAAATACCCCAAAATTTACTAAAAGCTGAGCTGGAATGGGAGGGCAGGGAAGGGAAATACCAAAAATTCTCATTATTATCCTTCAAAATCCAGATATTTACCCCAAATACCCCCGTAAGGTAAATCCCAGAGCTCAGGGGTCCAATCCCAGTTCCCAGCTCTGCTGCTGTTCCTTGCTCGGGGCGTTTTTAGGGAAAATCGAGCTGGAATTTCCCTTCAATGCCAAGAGAGCACGAGGCTGTAACAGCTCCCAAATTATCCCCCTAAGGATCCCGTTAATTAATTAATTAATCAATTAATGGCTCTTCCCTCTCTTCCCATCCCAGCCCATCCCATCACCTCCCGTCCCGTTTTTCTCCCGGCCCATTAAAAGCTGGAATTTGTTTTTTAGTCCCGGCTCGAAATGGAACAATTCCATCGATTCCCTGCAAGGTTCTGCCCCTAAAATGTTCCCGAACGTTTTCCTCCTTTCCAGCCCCGTCCAGGCCTCGTGCAAAATTCCTTTATTTTCCTTTGCACAATTCCTTTATCCTTTTGCAAAATTCCTTTATTTTCCTTTGCACAATTCCTTATTCCTTTCCAATATTCCTTTTTCCTCGTGCAAAAATCCTTTATTTTCCTTCTGCCAAATTTCTTTATTCTTTGCAAAATTCTTTTTTTTTCCTTCTGCAAAATTCCTTTTTCCTTTTGCAAAACTCCTTTATTTTCCTTTGCAAAGTTCCTTTTCCTCGTGCAAAATTCCTTTATTTTCCTCTGCACCAATCCTTTATCCTTTGCAAAATTCCTTTTTCCTTCTGCAAAATTCCTTATTCCTCATGGAAAATTCCTTTTTCCTCGTGCAAAATTCTTTATTCCTCATGGAAAATTCCTTTTTCCTCGTGCAAAATTCCTTTCTCCTTGTGCACAATTCCTTTATTTTCCTTTGCAAAATTCCTTTTTCCTTGTGTACAATTCCTTTTCCCTTTGCAAAATTCCTTTTTCCTCCAGGAAATTCCTTATTCCCTCTACAAACCCCCAGGAAAAACCCAAGGAAAGGCTCTAATACTATGAAATTTCCCATTTTTTTCCTAAATTTGATAGGTTTGGAGGCATTTCCCAAGCTTGGTGGCTCCAGCAGGGATCAATTCCCAATCCTAAAAAATTCCCAAACCTTGAATGTGACATTTTCCTCCTTTCCAGCCCTTTCCAAGCTGGAATTTCAATCAAAGGAAAAACTCGACTGGGCCTCCCCCACTTTTGGGGTTTCCATCACAGCAGGGTGAAAATAAAGGAAGAAAATGCAGATTTTTTGTTTTTTCCCCCCAAATTCCAGGAGTTTCTCAGCTGTTGTTGGTGCAATGCAGCACCAGCCCCCTGCTGGGAGCAATTCCCACTTCCCAAATTATTGCCCTAATTCCAGGCCCTGCTAATTAGGGCAGAGGAAATGGAGCAGATCCCAAATCCAGGACGCTGCTGGCACAGGAGGGACCCCAAAAAAAGAAGTTGGGACGTCAAAGGTGCCCCCAGGGACGTGTCCCCCATTCCAGAGCTTGGGAAAGATCCAGGGCAGGCTGGGAGCAGCACAGGGAGAGGGGAAATCCCAGTTTGGGACAAAAAATATCCCAGTCCCAGTTTGGGATGGAAAAAATCCCAACTCAATCCCAGTTTGGGGTGGAAAAATCCTATCCCAGTCCCAGTTTAGGACAAAAAACATCCCAATCCCAGTTTGGGATGGCACAAATCTCATCCCAGTTCCACTTTGGGATGGTGCCAATCCCATCCCAATCCCAGTTTGGGATGGCAAAATCCCAGTTTGGGACAAAACTCATTCCAATCCCAGTTTGAAAAATCAGGATACCACAAAACCCAGCCCAGTCCCAGTTTGGGATGGCACAAATCCCATTCAAATCCCAGTTTGGGGTGACAAAAATCCCATCCCAATCCCAGTTTGGGACATGGGAATGGAACAAAACTCATCCCAATCCCACCTTAAAAAATCAGGATACCACAAAGTCCATCCCAGTTCCACTTTGAGATGGCACCAATCTCATCCCAGTCCCAGTTTGGGGTGACAAAAATCTCAACCCAATCCCAGTTTGGGGTGACAAAATCCTGTCCAAATCCCAGTTTGGGACAAAACTCATCCCAATCCCATCTTGAAAAATCAGGATACCACAAAATCCATCCCAATCCCAGTTTGAGATGGAAAAAATCCCAATCCCAGTTTGGGGTGACAAAAATCCCAATCCCAGTTTGGGACATGGCACAAATCCCATCCCAACTAGGAAAAATAAAAAAGAGGGAAATTGGGAAAAAATAAAGTGAAGTTCCAAAAATAATGGGGAAATTTAAGGGAAGAAAAAGGAATAAAAAGGGGGAGAAATTGGGGGGGAAGAAAGGAGAATTCCATAAATAATGGGGAAATGTTTTTAAAAGGGAAAAAAAAAAGGGCAAAAATGGAAAAAATAAAGGGAAAATCAATTAAAAATGGGGAAGTTGGAAAAAAATTAAAAACTGATCAGGAAATTTTTAAAAAATAGGAGGGAAAAGGGAAAAAATCAGGAAAATCAGAATGATTATGGGGAAATTGAAAAAAATAGGGGAAAAGGGGGAAAATTGGAAAAAATAAATGGAAAATCCAAAAATAATGGAAAATTAAAGGAAAAACTTTAAAATTTACATGGAAACTGCCCAAAGCAGCTGCTTCCTGCAGGAAAAAAATCTCTTTTTTGGCTCCTTGGGGAAGGATTTGTGGCTCCTGCTGAGGCCAAAGCTGGGCTTAAACCCAGCCTAGGCTGAGCTTTACTCCCTGTCCCCAGTTCCCAGTGCCAAACTCTTCACCTTTGAAAAAAAGGTTTGAGTTGAAAGGGTTTGGAGGCAGCTCCAAATCTGAGCATCCTAAAATCCCCTGGAGTACAAAAATCTCCCTGTGATGAAAATTCAGCACCCCAAAAATCCCCTGGGATGAAGAAAAACAGGAAAACACAGAATTCCCAGGGGGGAAATGGATTTTTCCCGCTGTTTTCCCTCCTCTTGCAGAGCAGAATTTGCAAAATTTCCCGGGAATAAAGAGGCTCAGCAGAGTCTGGATTTTCCTGGACACACCCAGAGGGAATTTTGGCCCATTTTTCCCAGATTTGCTCCAAATCCTGGATGCAAATGGGAGAAAAAAAAAAAAAAAACGGGAGCAAATCGGTGGCTGTGTAAAACAAGGGGTGGGATTTCCTCCCAGGGCTCTTCCCTCCTCCCTGCACGGCTCCAAAATCCTCAAATCCATCCCAAATCCATCCATTTATTCCTTGTTAATCACCGTGGAGATGTTTAAGTGCTTGGCTGGCTGGGATTCAGGGGGAATTTTGAATTTTTGTGGGGCTTTTGGGAATCCAGGGGAGGAGTTTTTTTATCCTTGGATGGAGAATGGGAACATCCAGGGAGGATCTCAAGGGAGTCCTGGAGAAGGAAAATCCCTGGAATGAGGAAATCCAGGGCAGGAATATTTGAATTATACATCAAGATTTAAATATGGATGGCAATAAATCCAGTGGGAAATGGGACAGGAAGGAAAAGGGAATAAAACCAAAATTTTTAGGCAGGGGAGATCCAAGGTACCAACCACACCCCAAAATTCTTTCTTTTATCCAAATCTATTGGGATTTTAGCTCCATCTTGGAGCCTTCAAAAGAGAGAAATTCTTTTTTCCCATTATTTGCAGCTTTTCTCCCTTTTCTGGTAAGGTATTAGATCCCAAATTTTCCCAGGAAAAAAAAAAAAAAAAAAAAAAAAAGGAGGGGAAGCCCAGGAGCTGCCCCCAAATAAAGGAGTGGGAAATCTCAACATTCCCTTTTTTTCTTCCCACAAAAGGGTTAATCCATCTAAGAAAGTGAGAAGGGAATAAAAACCCACTGGAGCAATTCCATCCCATCTCTCCTGGCTGATAAATGCAGGGAAATTCCCTAGGGCAGCTCAGTGACCCCGAGTTACCCCCAGGCAATTTGGGGGGTTAATGGTGATTTATGGGCAAGAACATCCCAGATCCCAGATCCTGGAGCTGAGCCTCTCCTTCCACAGGGAATTCCAAACCTCTGGAATTATTCCCTCTGTTTAGGATGTTTGGAATTTCCAGCCTTGGGGGTGGAAGGGGGAATTGCTGGGATCTGGGAATTTGGGAATTTGTTTCCATGGATTGATTCAACTCAATTCAACTCACCATTCCCTGAGCCAGATTTATTCCTCAGCTCCAGACCTCAATTCCCACTTCCCATAAAATCAGCATTTATTCCAAATCCCTTTTCCTGGAGAATTGAAGAGATCAGAATTTTTTTTTTTTTTTTTTTTTTTTTCCCTGGAAAACCCCTCTGTATCCAAGCCCAAGGAAATGGGAGAAGATTGGGATGGGACAGGGAATACAGAAAAACCTGGAATTTTGGAACATTGCCCCTCTCCTGCTTCCTCCAAGGGCCTCTCCTTTGAATGGTGGAATTCCCTCATCTCCCTATCCGAGGAATAATTTAATTAACTTGGAGAAACGTAATTAATTTTAATCGTGGACGATAATTCATTGTTTCATGGGATATTAATAATTATATTTGGGGAATCTGAGTGTCTGGGAAGTGCCCTGGAACATCCTAATTAATGGGAAGGGTTTAATTGGAAACGTTGGGAAATTGGTTCTGCTCCCCAGGGCTGGAATCCGTGACCTGAGGCGTGGAGAAGGAGGAAGGGAGGAGATTGGGATTCTCCTGCTGCTTCCCAAAAATCCCAAATCCACCTGGGCTGGGACGTGACACACCTGGATGTTCCTTTTTCCCAGGGTTTTTGGCCCCCAGCTGGAATTTTGCAGCTCTTTTTCCATGTTTTAGCGCCTGAATATCCCATTTCCATCAAGGAATTCCAGCCTCAGAATCCCCAGCAGCCTCAGAAAGGCTGGAAAGGCCCCCCCGTGGAACTGCTCCTGTCCTTGCACTGGGATCAGCCCAGGAAGGATTTGTCCTCTAATTGCTCCAGTTTGGGAAGGTGTGATTCCAACCAGGCCTTGGCTCCAGTTTTGCCATTTCTCCTTCATTTTTCTCCTGCCTGGGAGGAAAACTCCACAATTCCAGGTCCTGGTGTCCCCCTAATCCAGGGTTGGGATGCTCAGACCCCCCAAATCCTGATGTTTGGATATTTGGACAGTTCCAGGTCCCAGAATCCAGAATCCCTCCAGGCCAGGGTGGGGATGCTCAGACCCCCCAGGTCCCAGTGTCCCCCCAGATCCCAATATCTCCCCAAATCCCATTGTTCCCCCATCCCAGGACATGGGATGCTCAGACCCAAATGTCCCAATGTCCCCCAACCCAGAATTCAGTTGTTCAGACTCTTCCAATCCCAAGATTTGGGAGCTCAAATCCCCCCAATCCCAATTTTCCCTCACAGATTTGGATCCTCAGACCAGCCAGATCCCAATCCCATGGAGATGTCCCCAAAAATCAGGATAGGCCCAAATCCCACAGAGATCCCCCCAGAAATCAGGACCCTGCTGTTCCCAAACTGGGGACAGAGGGTGACAATTTGGGCTGAGGATGGAATTCCCCAGACATTTTTCTTCAGCAGGAAATGAGGGTTTGGGGATGGACAATTTGAGGTGGTGTTGCTACACTTGGAAAAATCATTTTTCCCAAGAATATCCATGAAATCCTCACTGGATCTAGGAAAAAACCATCCCCACCTTCCCAGGGCCAAACCACATTTCATAGGAAGGGGGAAAATCCCATAAAATCCAGTGGGGTGGTGAAGAGCAGGATCCACCAGAGGCTCCCAAATCCTCATCCAGGAGGGGTGGGAATGGGATGGATCCATGGAAAATTGCAGGGATGGAGTTAACCAAGGGGGGAATTCCCTTAAAATGCAGTGGCTCTGAAATAATGAGGGGATTTTTTTCCTTGGGAATGAGAGGAAAGCAGGAGCAGCTGGACACTGAAGGGACTTGAGCCTTGTCCTCAAGCTCCTTGAGGAATTCTGGCATCTGGAGCAGGGATTGATGGATCTGACAGTGTCTGCACAGGCTGATGGATGCAGCTCCCAACTCTTGGGAATTCATCAAGGAAATCTGGGAATTGCTCCATAAACTCTTGGAGCCCCCAACAACAACAACAAAAATTCACTGAGGGCTCTGCTGTGTAAACACGGCCAAGAAAACCGGGATTGGGAATGGGGAGGGGGAAATGTTCCCACATTTCTTTTGTTTTCCTGTTTTTGTTTTTGGTTTTTTTTTCCCAGAAAACAGCACCAAAAAAAAAAAAACCCCAAAAAACAAAACAAAACAAAAAAAAAACCCCAAAAAAAAACCCCAGGAAGCAGCAGCGTCTCCCAGGCGCATCCCAGACCCATCCAAGGCTCGTCTCCCGCAGAAGGCGAGGGGGGCTCATCTGAAATCCCTCTCCTGCCCTAATCCATGTGACACTAATCAGGGAACCGGCCCCTCGGGAATCAGTGATTAATGGAGTTAAATTTAGCGGGAGCTTGCCGGAGTAAAATTAGGCGCCATGCATAAAACATCACAGCTCCTCGTTAGGGCGGCTAATTGCGCTAATGGGGGCGTTCGCGCGGGGCTGGAATTAGGGATGGACCTCCCGACCTGCGCCCAGCTGCCCAAAGCCGGGAAAGAGCCCGGCCTGGAGCCTTAATGAGGAGGTAATTAGTGCATAATTAACGCTCAAGGGTGGGGGTGGGGGGCTCAGACATCCCGGGGGTCAAGGGGTCCCACATTGCCAAGGGTTGGGATGAGGGTGGCTCCTCATCCCAGGCTGCTCCAAGCCCCATCCCGGGGCATTCCCAGGGAGCAGAGCCCTTGGAACGCTGCCCCAAATCCCAGGAAAGCCCCGAAGCCAAAATCAAGGAAACCACGGCCATTCCTATGGGATTTGTTTCCACCCTCCCTGTTTTCCTTTCCTCAGGAAACCAAGCGGGCTCAGCTCCCAAAACCACGGGATTTCAGATCCTCAAATTCCCACCTGGGACTGGGAGTGGATATTGCAGGCAGAGCTGCTTTTCAGGAGCTGCTCCTGCTCTTCCCAATGGCTGGGACTGACATCCAAGGTCAGGCACCACATGGGCTGGTGTCTGCTCACAGATCCAGCATTCCCGAGGCTGGGATGAGGCTTTGCTGCAGCACCTGGCTCCTCATCCAGCGGGTCCTTGGGTTTGCCATGGGGCTGGCACTATGGGTTGGCTTTGCCCAGGGGCATGGCCATGGTTCCAATATCTCCTTCCAACGCAGCTGTAATTGAACATATCCTTCCACCGTGGCTGTCATTCCAACCAACATTCATTGCTCTACCATGGCCACCATTCCAACATCTGCCATCCCACCACAGCCATCATTCCAAGGCCAACAGCCCAAACATCCCCTTCCTCTGTGTCCATCATGCCACCATGGCCACCATTCCAACATCCCCAGACACCATGGCCACCATTCCAACATCCATGGCTCCAACATCCTCTTCCATTGTGTCCACCATTCCCACACCCACCATTCCAACATCCATCATTCCACCATGGCCATAATTCCAACATGGCCACCATTCCAACACCCATGGCTCCAAAATCCTCTTCCACTGTGTACACCATTCCAACACCCACCATTCCAACACCCACCATTCCCACACCCACCATTCCAGCATCCAGCCTTCAAAAATCCACCATTCCAACATGCTTTGCTCCAACACCCACCATTCCCACACCCACCATTCCACCATCCCCTTCCAGCATGGCCATGGCTGTTTCCTCATCCCAGCTTCCCCAAATCCCCGGAATCCCACAGCTCCTGGCCTTGCCCCTCCCATCCTCTCCCAGCCCCTGGTCACTCCTCAGCTCCAAGGGAAGCGATTTGGAGGCCAAATCCAGCAGGGGAAGGAGGGGCGAGGTGAAGCCGTCAGCATTTGCTCAATCCTGGCACAGGAACACAAATCCAGCTGTAATTAATCCCATTATCTTGGGAAGAGGGAGCAGCCAGCGCTGCGAGGATTGGCAAAATCTGGGAATCCGGCCGGGATAAGCCTGTGGGGGAGTTTAAGCTCGACAGGCACCAGCTCTAAGCTGGTGTTGAGGGAGATGGGAGTGACAGGGAAATAAAGACAAGAGGACTCCAGCCTGGAGAAGGAAAATCCAGGAATGATTCATCCACCGCCCTTTTCCTTAAGAAATGAGACCAAAATAACCCAAAAGGACTCAGCAGCAGCTCTGGGTTGTTGAATTCCCTGCAAAGCTCATGGCAAGGGGCAGGAGTGGGATGAAATGTCGGGTATCTGCTGGAATGTGGGACAGCTGATGGAAAATAGGCTTTCCAATGGAATGTGGGTATCCAGTGGAATGTGGGGTATTCATGGAATGTGGGATATTCATGGAACATGGAATCTACCATGTCCATCTTTTTTATCCCAGTTCCCATCACACCTGGAATGTTCCAGCTCCATCTTTTCCATTCCAAATCCCACCACACTGGAAGGTTCCATGTCCATGTTTTCCATCCCAAATCCCACCACACTGGAAGGTTCCATGTCCATGTTTTCCATGCCCAGTTCCCACCAGTGCACAGATGGAACCAGAGAGGAATTTGCATGGAAGTGCTTCCTTGGGAAGAGCAGCCAGGAAGAAAACCCTTGGAATTTCCTCTGTATCCCTGGGGGAGAAATATTCCTAGATTTCTCCTCTAAAACTTGCTTTGCTTCCTGTGAACCCACAATGGAAACCCTGGGGAATTTTCTCCAAACGGGATGAGCTCCCATGAGTTACACACACTCCAGTTTTCAACCTTTCCTTGTATGGAAAGAACCCTCCTTGCATGGAACACACAGTTCTGCCCACAGTGGGGGTGAAATATTCCCAGATTTCTCCCCTAAAATCAGCTCTGCTCCCTATTTACCCACACTGGAAATCCAGGGAAGGTTTTCCAGATGGGATGAACTCCCATAAGCCACCTTGAATGATGAACCCCCCAACCCCTCCCTGCATGGAATGCACGAAGTTCTGCCCCCCTTGGGAGCAAAATATTATTGGATTCCACCTGCAGAATTGTTCCCTAGGAACCACCACTGTAAATCCTGGGAAGTTTTTCCAAACAGGATGAACCCTCATAAGTTATGGATGTGCCCCTGCCTTGCACGGAATGCAAGTGGTGTTGGGGGTGAAATATCCCCGGATTTCCCCCCTTAAATCAGCTCTGCTCCCTATTTACCCACATTGTAAATCCTGGGAAGTTTTTCCAAAGAGGATGAGCCCCCAGGAGTCTCATTTCCAGCCCCTCATCCCAGGGGATTCCAGGAGCTGCTGCTGCTCGTCCATCAGCCCTGAATGCAGCCAGCGTTGATTATTTTTAGCCGGGGCCGCCGCGGTGTTTGTGCACAGGAATCAGACCATGAAATCCCTGGATCCGGAGCATTCCCAGCTCTCCAGCGCCCAGAGCAGCTGAGCTGTGCTGGGGGGAGATGTTAAAAGCCTCAGAGTGTCACTTGATGCCACCTGATGTCCCCAAGGCAGGCGCCGGTGTTGAACGCGGGACCCCCGGGGGAGGCAGGAGCGAGGCCTGCCCTGGAATCCACCTGACCCAAATTTCCAGCCTGGAATGGGAAATCTGGGAGAAGAGGTGCTGGCCTCAGAAAATCCAGCTCAGTGCCTGGCTTGGAGAGAGTGGGAGCACAGAATCTGCTTTTCTTGGGATCATTTCAGCCCCTGGAGCTGGACCAGCCCTGCAGGGGCAGTGGCTGCTCCATGGATTCCAAAGATGTAGCAAGGGCTGGGACAAGGAGAGGGGAATATCCCTGAGAAGTTTGGGATGAGGATGGAATATCCCTGAGAGGGTTGGACTGAGGATGGATGGAATATCCCTGAGAGGGTTGGACTGAGGATAGATGGGATATACCTGAGAGGGTTGGGATGAGGATGGGATATCCCTGAGAAGTTTGGACTAAGGATGGAATATCCCTGAGAGGTTTAGACTGAGGATGGAATATCCATCAGGAGCTCCCATTCCAGGGCTCAGGAATATCCATCCCATCTCTGGGATGCTCCCCATAGAATCCCATCAGAGCCCGTTCCAGGCAGGAACGGCAATGGATCCAGTCCTGGGATGAATTCCCAACTCCCTGGGATGGGATGTCTCTGGTGTCGATGGAAAGGGCAGAAGTAGAGGAAGGAGGGGTGGATTTTCCCTCCATCCCACCCCATTCCCAGTGGGAAAAGAGGAAACTGATTTTGCGATGTGCAGCTCCAGGGGAATGCATCAGAACCCCAGAATTCCAGGATGGGTTGGAATCATCTTAAAGCTCACTCCATTCCATTGGAAATCTGCACTCCCAGGGCAGCAGAACCCTTGGAATGCTGCCCCAAATCCTGGAAAAGCCCTGAAGCCACAAACCAAGGAAACCACAGCAATTCCTATGGGATTTATTTCCACACTGCCCCTGTTTTCCTTTCCTTGGGAAGCCGAGCGGGCTCGACTCCCAAATCCAGGGGATTTCCATACGCTAATTCCCAGCTGGGACTGGGAGGAGTGGATATTGCAGCCAGAGCCGCTTTTTCGGGAGCTGCTCCCGCTCTTCCCAGCATTCCCAATATATACAGATTCCTTCTTTTTACAGGTAATAATGTACAGCCTATTTATAACCCAGGGATTTCTATCTCTAGGGATTATCCACACACACACACACACACAGGGAAACCGGGAAAATCCCGCCGCTCCCGCTGGATTTGGGGGAAAATCCCGCTTTTTCCCAGTTTCTTTCCCTCGCGGCGGCTGAGGCGGTGCCGCTCCCGGGAATTAGGGGGATTCCTGAGGTAGGAAATGGGGGATTCCAGGCGGGCTCACAGCGCCAGCGGGAGCTGCCAGATGAGCAAGGAGCTGTCGGCGTCTCCGGAGCGGCGCGCCGATTCCGCCCGGAAATCCCGGTAGCCGCGGCCTCCGGAGACGATGGCCACGGAGCAGATTTCCTTGCGGGAAGAATCCCGGGAGCAGGGCCGGCTCCTCACCCACACGTCAGGGTCGTCGGCCAGCTCGTAGATGGATCCGTCCTCCTCGGCGTGTCCCGGCGTTGCCGGCGTTCCCGGCGCCGCCTCCCGCACGGACAGCAGCTGCCCGGGCAGGTGCGCCGTGGAGCGCAGCCGGTACTGTAACAAAATCCCTTTTTTCCGCATCTCCTGCGGCGGGAGCCCCTCCGGATCCGGGGATTTCTCCTCCTCGGCCTCGTCGGGCTCATCCTGCTCGGCCCGGAGAGCGTCGGGGGCCAAAGTGCTCAGAGCCAGCGCCAGGAACTGCACGGGGCCGGCGTGGCCGTTCAGGGACACCATGCCCTTCCCTGGAAAACAGGCATGGCATGGGAATGGGAACAGTGGGATTGGGATGGGAATGGGCTGGGAATGGGAACAGTGGGATTGGGATGGGAACGGGATGGGAACGGGCTGGGAATGGGAACAGTGGGATTGGGATGGGAACGGGCTGGGAAAGGGATGGGAACGGCTGGGAATGGGAACAGTGGGATTGGGATGGGAATGGACTGGGAATGGGAACAGTGGGATTGGGATGGGAATGGGATGGGAACGGGCTGGGAATGGGAACAGTGGGATTGGGATGGGAACGGGCTGGGAAAGGGATGGGAACGGCTGGGAATGGGAACAGTGGGATTGGGATGGGAACGGGATGGGAACGGGCTGGGAATGGGAACAGTGGGATTGGGATGGGAATGGAAACAGTGGAACTGGGATGGGAATGGGCTGGGAATGGGAACAGTGGGATTGGGATGGGAATGGAAATTGGGATTGGGATGGGAATGGGCTGGGAATGGGATGGGAATGGGAACAGTGAAACTGGGATGGGAACGGGATGGGAACAGGCTGGGAATGGGAACAGTGGGATTGGGCTGGGAATGGGCTGGGAATGGGATGGGAATGGGAACAGTGGGAATGGGCTGGGAATGGGATGGGAATGGGCTGGGAATGGAAACAGTGGGATTGGGATGGGAACGGGCTGGGAACGGGAACAGTGGGATTGGGATGGGAATGGGCTGGGAATGGAAACAGTGGGATTGGGATGGGAATGGGCTGGGAAAGGGATGGAAATGGGCTGGGAATGGGAACAGTGGGATTGGGATGGGAATGGGTTGGGAATGGGATGGGAATGGGAACAGTGTGATTGGGATGGGAATGGGCTGGGAACAGGAACTGGGATTGGGATGGGAATGGGCTGGGAAAGGGATGGAAATGGGCTGGGAATGGGAACAGTGGGATTGGGATGGGAATGGGTTGGGAATGGGATGGGAATGGGAACAGAGGGATTAGGTTGGGAACGGGTTGGGAATGGGATGGGAGTGGGCCAGGAATGGGCTGGGAATGGAAACAGTGGGATCTGGATAGCAATGAGACTAGGAATGAGACTGGGAATGGGCTGGACACAGAAACAGTGGGATTGGGATGGGAATGGGCTGGGAATAAGACTGGGCATGAGACTGGGAATAAGGCTGGGAATGGAAACAGTGGGATCGGGGTGGGAACAAGCCTGGGAATAGGTTGGGAATGGCCTGGGAACAACATGGGAATGGCACCATTTCTTGGGAACTGGCGTCGTTTTTTGGGAATGGAACCATTTTTGGGAATGGCATTGATTTTAGGGAATGACACTGTTTTTAGGAATGGCACCGTTTTTAGGAATGGCACTGTTTTTGGGAAAGGCACTGTTTTTGGGAATGGCACTGCTTTTAGGGAATAACACTTTTTTTAGGAATGACACAATTTCTGGGAATGGCACTGTTTTTTGGGAATGACACTGTTTTTAGGGAATTACACCATGTTTTGGGAATGGCACTGTTTTTAGGAATTATTTGGGAATGGCACTGTTTTTTGGGAATGGCACTGTTTTTGGGAAAAGCACTGTTTTTTGGGAATGGCACTGTTTTTGGGAATGGCACTGTTTTTAGGAATGACACCGTTTTTGGCAATGCCACCATTTTTGGGAATGACACTGTTTTAGGGAATGGCACTGTTTTTTGGGAAGGACAAAATTTTTGGGAATGGCACTGTTTTTTGGGAATGGCACTGTTTTTGGGAAAGGCACTGTTTTTAGGAATTTTTTGGGAATGGCACTGTTTTTTGGGAAGGGGTTCCTCTGGGAACATCCCAGTTTTTCCGGGAAGGCTTTGGGACTCACCGGTGATTTTCGGGATGCCCTCCAGGCGTGGCACAGGCAGCAGGACGATGATTCCCAGATCTGTCCCCACCCAGAGCGAGCCCTGGCACAGCAGGAGGCTGGTGACGTGCACGATCTTCTGCCCTGCAACAGGAAAAACCGGGAAAAGCCGGGATCAGGGAGAATCCACAGCCCAGCTCCCACCTGGGCACAGGGCTCGGGAAGATCCCGGCACATCCACAGCCAGGGAAGCACTGGGGATAGAAAGGAATTAAAGGAGGGAAAAGGAAAAGTGGGAGAAAAGAGAGATTCCAACAGGAAATGGGGATTTTATGGGAAGGAGTTAGCTGGGAAAGTGATAAATCCAGGGAAAGAGAGAAATCCAGGGAAAGTGATAAATCCAGGGAAATCAGTAAATCCAGCGCTGTCAAATTTGGCACTGCCAAATTCCAGAGGTTTGGGAACTGGAGTTCAAATGGATTGAATCCCAGTGCAGGGATGGGAGGGATGTCAGGACATTGGGATATCAGGATATTGGGATATAGGGATATACCCGGAAAAGGAGGAAAAAAGGGGAAAAAACAGAGAATTACGTGAGTTTGGTGCTCGGAACTAATGAAGGGATAATGGAGCTGGAATGGGAATGGAATTGGAATGGGAATGGGAATGGGAATGAGGGTGGGATAACCTGGAGAGGGACAAGCATGTGGGATGGGGGATGTGATCAGAGCACAAATTTGGGATCCAGGGATGGGATCACAGGACAAATTTAGGATCCAGGGATGGGATCATGGGACAAATTCCTGCCCAGCTCCATCCCTGTCCCACTCCTTGGGAAAGCTGCAGATCCTAGTGGGATCCCCTGGGCTGCCACATTCCCTAATTCCCCTGGATCTGTTAATTAATCCCCCTCATTAGTTATTAATTAAGATCTCACCAGGCAGCAGCAGGGTGGTTTCAATCCTTGATTCCCCATAGATCCATTAATTAATGACCCAAATTGGGGTTTTTAATCACTCACCGGGCTGCAGCAGGGTGGTCCCATTCCCTGATTCCCCCATGATCATTAATTAATGACCCAAATAAATCAGTAATTGCTCACCAGGCTGCAGCAGGGTGGTCCCATTCCCTCAGTCCCATGGACCCATTAATTAATGACCCTAATCAGGTTGCTGATGGCTCACCAGGATGCAACAGGGTGGTCCCATTCCCTGATTCCCCCACGATCATTAATTAATGACCCCTATCAGCACAGTCAGTCACTCACCAGGCTGCAGCAGGGTGGTCCCATTGCCTGATTCCCCCATGATCACTCATTAATGACCCCAATCAGGGCAGTGTTAATTGCTCACCAGGCTGCAGCAGGGTGGTTCCACTGCCTGATTCCCCCATGATCACTCATTAATGACCCTAATCAGGGCAGTGTTAATCACTGACCGGGCTGCAGCAGGGTGGTGCGGGTGGCCACGTTGATCTCCTGCAGGTGCTCGCGGGTCTCGGTGTGGAAGAGGCGGATGGCGGCGCCCTGTGCGAAGGCCATCCAGACGCCGCTGCCCGCGCGCACCATGCGCGTCACGGCCGCCGCGGGCTCGGGGTGCGCCTCGAAGCAGTGCTGGGGCACGGGACACGCTCAGCACACCCCACACCTCCCACAGCTCTGCTCCAGGCAGCACAGCTCCGCCGGGAACACAGATCCCACACCTCCCACCGGAATACAGCCCCGCTCCAGCCCATCCCCATCCCCATCTCATCCCATCCTCATTCCCATTCCCATTCCCATTCCCATTCCCATTCCCATTCCCACTCCCATTCCCATTCCCATTCCCATATCCATTCCCAATCTATTCCCATTCCCAATCAATTCCATTCCATTCCTGTTCCCATTCTCCTTCCCATTCCTTTTCATGTCCCCATTCCCATCCCTGTCCCAATTCCTATTCCCATTCCCATTTTTATATCTGTTCCTGATCCCATCCCCATTCCCACTTCTGATCCCGTTCCCATTCCCAGTCCCATTCTCACTCCCATTCCTGTTCCTGTCCCCATTCCTATCCCTGTCCCCACTCCTGTATCTATTCCCAATCCTATTCCCATTCTCGTTCCCATTCCCATTCCCATCTCCATCCCCATTCCCATTCCTGACCCCACCCCCACCCCCATCCCCATTCCCATTCCCATCCCTATTCCCATTCCCATTCCCATTCCCATCTCTGTCCCCACTCTCATTCCTGTTCCCATTCCCATCCCGTTCCCATCCCCATCCCCACTCTCAGTCCCGTCCCCATTCTCGTTCCTGTTCCCATCCCCATCCCGTTCCCATTCCCGTTATTCCCGCCCCATACCTGGCTCTGCAGCTCTGGAGTGCTCAGGACACTGACGAGGTTCTGGGAACTGGCCCAGAGCGACTCCTCCAGCACCAGCAGCGCCCGCACGGGGCCCGACCCCACCTGGAGCATCCGCACCGCACCCGCATCCCATAAACCCTCTGGGAACGGGATAATGGGAACGGGATCAGAGCCCGACCCCACCCGGAGCATCCCATAAACCCTCTGGGAATGGGAAACGGGAATGGGATCAGAGCCCGACCCCACCAGGAGCATCCCATAAACCCTCTGGGAACGGGATAATGGGAACGGGATCAGAGCCCGACCCCACCCGGAGCATCCCATAAACCCTCTGGGAACGGGATAATGGGAACGGGATCAGAGCCCGACCCCACCAGGAGCATCCCATAAACCCTCTGGGAATGGGAAACGGGAATGGGATCAGAGCCCGACCCCACCAGGAGCATCCCATAAACCCTCTGGGAATGGGAAACGGGAATGGGATCAGAGCCTGACCCCACCCGGAGCATCCCATAAACCCTCTGGGAATGGGAAACGGGAACGGGATCAGAGCCCGACCCCACCAGGAGCATCCCATAAACCCTCTGGGAATGGGAAACGGGAACGGGATCAGAGCCCGACCCCACCAGGAGCATCCCATAAACCCTCTGGGAAAGGGATAATGGGAACGGGATCAGAGCCCGACCCCACCAGGAGCATCCCATAAACCCTCTGGGAATGGGAAACGGGATCAGAGCCCGACCCCACCAGGAGCATCCCATAAACCCTCTGGGAATGGGAAACGGGAATGGGATCAGAGCCCAACCCCACCCACAGCATCCCATAAACCCTCTGGGAACGGGATAATGGGAACAGGATCAGAGCCCAACCCCACCCACAGCATCCCATAAACCCTCTGGGAACGGGATAATGGGAATGGGATCAGAGCCAGACCCCACCCGGAGCATCCCATAAACCCTCTGGGAATGGGAAACGGGAATGGGATCAGAGCCCAACCCCACCCACAGCATCCCATAAACCCTCTGGGAACGGGATAATGGGAATGGGATCAGAGCCCAACCCCACCCGGAACATCCCATAAACCCTCTGGGAATGCGATAACTGGGAATGGGGTCAGGGCCTGACCCTATCCAGAACATCCCATAAATCCTCTGGGAATGGGATAATGGGAATGGGATCACATCCCGACCCCATCTGGAACATGCCATAAACCCTCTGGGAATTCGATAACTGGGAATGGGACAACTGGGAATGGGGTCAGGGCCTGACCCTATCTGGAACATCCCATAAACCCTCTGGGAATGGGATAACAGGGAACGGAAAACATGGAACAGGATAATGGCAACAGGCTAACAGGGAATGGGATAATGCAGAACAGGAAAACACAATGGGATAATGGAATGGGATAATAGAATGGGATAATGGAATGGGATAATGGAATGGGATGGGATAACAGAACAGGGAATGGGATAACAGAACAGGATAATGGAATGGGATAACAAAGAATGGGGTAACAGGGAACGGGGTAACAGAATGGGATAACTGAATGGGATAATGGAATGGGATAACAGAATGGGACAGCAGGAAACAGGAAATGGGATAATGACAGGGAACAGGATAACGGGGATTGGGATAAAAGGGAACAGGATCATAGGAAAACATGGAACTCGGCACACATGGAACAGATAACAGGAAAACATGGAATGGGATAATGGGAAAACACGGAACTTGGCACACTCAGGAAGTTCCAGGTGCAGCCAAGCCCCCCAAGGGTCATTCCCACTTCCCAACATTCCCAAAATTCCCCTTTCCCACCGCACATGGCACTGAAGCAGCCACCTCAACCCCGATGGCTCCTCAAAAAGCCCAAATTCCATTTTTTTAAATGGATTTGCTCCAGAAGGGCCACCCCAGGCCCAATCCCGAGGATCCAGGAGCAGCTGGATCAGGATCAATCCAATGCCAGATCAATCCATTGGCACTTTCCTTCTTTTTTTCCCGATCCATGTTTTTTATCCAAACCCTCAGATCCCAGGGATGAAAAAGCCTTTGGATACTCCAAGCCCTGCTCTCAGCAAATCCTGATTTCCAGGGAAAAGGAACAATTGCAGGGAAGCTTTTTCCTTTTCCTCCCAAAAAATCAGGATGAGGTTAAGAACTCCCCCCTGTGGCTGCTGTTTAATCCATTAAAATTAATTAAATCCCTTAATTGGCTCCCACTTGGGAAGGGAGATGGGCACAATCCCAAAAATCTGAGTTTAGGAGGATTTGGTGGCTCAGGATTGGGTCAGGTGCTGCTTCCTGCAGCTTTTCCTGGAGAAAACCCAGAACTCCATCCTGAATTCTGCAGGATTCCCTGCTCTTTCCAACCCCCTAGTGATGAAAATGAGGAATTTCCCAGTCCAGGAACTCCTGGAGAAGGATCACAGCAGGATGGGATATCCTGAAGGTGGATTTATCCCAATCCCAATCCCAGTGTGATACCCTGGATGTGGATTTATCCCATTCCCAGTGGGATACCCTGGAGCTGGGTTTATCCCATTCCCAGTGGGATACCCTGAAGGTGGATTTATCCCATTCCCAGTGGGATATCCTGGATGGGGATTTATCCCATTCCCAGTGGGATATCCTGGAGGTGGATTTATCCCACTCTCAGTGGGATACCCTGGAGGTGGATTTATCCCAGTGGATCCCCTGGCTGTGTATTCTCCCATTCCCAGTGGATCCCCTGGCTGTGTGTTGTCCCAGTGGATCCCCTGGCCGTGTGTTTATCCCAGTGGATCCCCTGGCTGTGTGTTCTCCCATCCCAGTGGATCCCCTGGCTGTGTGTTGTCCCAGTGGATCCCCTGGCCGTGTGTTGTCCCAGTGGATCCCCTGGCCATGAGTTTATCCCAGTGGATCCCCTGGCTGTGTGTTCTCCCATCCCAGTGGATCCCCTGGCTGTGTGTTGTCCCAGTGGATCCCCTGGCTGTGTGTTCATCCCAGTGGATCCCCTGACCGTGTGTTGTCCCAGTGGATCCCCTGGTTGTGTGTTGTCCCAGTGGATCCCCTGGCTGTGTGTTCTCCCCAGTGGATCCCCTGGCCGTGTGTTGTCCCAGTGGATCCCCTGGCTGTGTGTTCATCCCAGTGGATCCCCTGGCTGTGTGTTGTCCCAGTGGATCCCCTGGTTGTGTGTTGTCCCAGTGGATCCCCTGGCTGTGTGTTTTCCCAGTGGATCCCCTGGCTGTGTGTTCTCCCCAGTGGATCCCCTGGCCGTGTGTTGTCCCAGTGGATCCCCTGGCTGTGTGTTGCCCCAGTGGATCCCCTGGCTGTGTGTTGTCCCAGTGGATCCCCTGGCTGTGTGTTTTCCCAGTGGATCCCCTGGCTGTGTGTTCATCCCAGTGGATCCCCTGGTCGTGTGTTGTCCCAGTGGATCCCCTGGTTGTGTGTTCTCCCAGTGGATCCCCTGGCTGTGTGCTCCCATCCCGGTGGGATCCCGGGGCTCACCCTGGCTCCGGGGGAAGGCGGCCACGTGCCCGTCCTGCAGCCCGGCCAGCAGGAACTCGGGGCTGTGCCGCAGGCACAGGATGGGCGGCGCCCCCGGGGCCCGGCAGCGCTGCAGGCACGGGGTGCCCGAATCCACCGAGCCGAACACCAGCAGGCTGGGGGACAGCGGGGTCAGCACCGCGGGGACAATGGGGACAGTGGGGACTGCCCGCGGGGACAACGGGGACAGCCCATGGGGGGACAATGGGGACAGCGGGGACAGCACCGCGGGGACAATGGGGACAGTGGGGACTGCCCGCGGGGACAACGGGGACAGCCCATGGGGGGACAATGGGGTCAGAACCGCGGGGACAATGGGGACAGCCCATGGGGACAATGGGGTCAGAACCGTGGGGACAATGGGGACAGCCCATGGGGACAATGGGGTCAGAACCGCGGGGACAATGGGGACAGCCCATGGGGACAATGGGGTCAGAACCGCGGGGACAATGGGGACAGCCCATGGGGACAGCGGGGTCAGCACCGCGGGGACAATGGGGACAGTGGGGACAGCCCGCGGGGACAATGGGGACAGCCCATGGGGACAATGGGGTCAGCGGGGACAGCCCATGGGGACAATGGGGACAGCGGGGACAGCCCATGGGGACAATGGGGTCAGAACCGCGGGGACAACGGAGTCAGCCCGCGGGGACAATGGGGACAGTGGGGACAGCCCGCGGGGACAATGGGGACAGCGGGGACAATGGGGACAGCCCATGGGGACAATGGGGTCAGAACCGCGGGGACAATGGGGACAGCCCATGGGGACAATGGGGTCAGCACCGCGGGGACAATGGGGACAGCCCGCGGGGACAATGGGGACAGCACAGCGGGGGGATAGGACAGGGGATGGGGGATGGGATATGGGATGGGAGATGGGATTTGGGATGGCAAGTGGGATCTGGGATAGGAGATGGGATCCGAGACAGGGATTGGGATTTGGGATGGGGGAGGGGATTTGGGATGGGAGATGGGAACTGGGATGGGAGATGGGATATGGGATGGGAGATGGGATACATGATGGGAGCTGGGATCTAGGATGAGAACTGGGATCTGGGATGGGGGTTGGGATTTGGGATAGGAAATGGGATTTGGGATGGGAGCTGGGATTTGGGATATGAGCCAGGATATGGGATGGGAGATGGGATATGGGATGGGACATGGGATATGGGATGGGGGGTGGGATTTGGGATGGGAGCCAGGATTTGGGATGGGGGACAGGATCTGGGATGGGAGCCAGGATTTGGGATGGGAGCTGGGATTTGGGATGGGAGGCAGGAATTGGGATATGAGCATGGATTTGGGATGGGAGTTGGGATATGGGGTAAGGGCTGGGATTTGGGAGGGGAGTTGAGATTTGGGATGGGAGGCAGGAATCTGGGATATGAGGCAGGAATCTGGGATATGAGGCAGATTTGGGATGGGAGGCAGGATTTGGGATATGAGGCAGATTTGGGACGGGATCTGGGACTGGGGATAGGACGAGGAATTTGGGATGGAAGGCAGGAATTGGGATGGGAGGCAGGATTTGGGATGGGAGTTGGGATATGGGGTAAGGGCTGGGATTTGGGATGGGAGGCAGGATTTGGGATGGGAGTTGGGATATGGGGTAAGGGCTGGGATTTGGGATGGGAGGCAGGATTTGGGATATGAGCCAGATTTGGGATGGGAGGCAGGATTTGGGATGGGAGGCAGGAATCTGGGATGGGAGGCAGGATTTGGGATAGCAGCCAGATCTGGGATGGGATCTGGGACCAGGGCTGTCACCTGCCATCCTGCAGGCCCAGGCACACTGCGGGGTGGGGGGTGCTGGGGGGCGGCTCCGGGGGCGCCCCCGGCCCCGCGGGATCGGGCGGCTCCGGCTCCGGGATCAGCTCCAGGCACAGCACCGGCGCCGGCACCGGGAACGACTTGACGGTCCGGGGCACCGAGCGGTTCAGGGAGAAGATCTCCACCTGCCCCCCCGCCCCCTCCTGCCCCCCGCCCACCTGGGGGAAAACGGGAAAACTGGGAATGAGCACCCCCAGCACAGCCATCCCACAGAATCCCAAAGAATCACAAATGATCCCAAAGAATCACAAAGAATCCCAAATAACCCCAAATCCCAAATACTGGGATCTGTTTGGGGTGATGCTCACCCAGACATCTCCACCTGCCCCCTGCCCCCTCCTGCCCCCTGCCCACCTGGGGGAAAATGGGAACAGTGGGAATGAGTATCTTGGAACTCCAGCAGCACAGCCAACCCACAGAATCCCATATAATCCCAAATAATCCCAAATACCCCAAAATCCCGGGATTTGTTTGGGGTTGTGCTCATCCAGAGATCTCCACCTGCCCCCCTCCCACACCTGTAGGAAAATGGGAACAGTGGGAATGAGCATCCCCAGCACAGCCATCCCACAGAATCCCAGAGAATCCCAAATAATCCCAAATCCCAGGATCTGTTTGGGGTTGTGCTCATTCAGAGATCACCTGCCCCCCTGCCCCCTCCCATCTGCAGGAAAAGTGGGAATGAGCATCCCTTGGAAGGTGATTTAGGCCAGAGCCATCCCAAACCACAACTCCCAAATAATCCCAAACCCCAACTCCCACACCCCAAATAATCCCAAACCCCAAATCCCACACCCCAAATAATCCCAAACCCCAAATCCCATACCCCAAATAATCCCAAATCCCATAGTTTGGGTTTGCTCACCCACAGGAAGCCCTGGGGCAGGGAGGTGCTGACAGCTGAGAATCCCAGGAGTGAGGAATGGACGGGATTGTGGACAGCAGCTCCGAGCTGGGGGAACCAAAAACTGGGATTGGGACATGGCCCAACTGCAATTCCCCAATTTCCCCCTTGGATTGTCCCAGTTCCTGCCTTTTCCAGCCCCTCCTCCACTGTGGGGTTTGTGCCTTTCCACCCCAAAATCATGGATATAAAGGAAAGGGGATGGAGAACCCAAATCACCCCAAGCAAGCAGGATGTCAGTGCAGATCCCAAAATTTGGGATCCAGCTGCTATTCCTGATTTCCCCCTTAGATTCCATCAATTCCTGCCTTTTCCAGCCTCTCCAGGGTGGGATTTGTGCCTTTCCTGGACAGATCCCAGGGATTTCCTGGACAGATCCCAGGGATTTTCAGCCCCTCTGGATTGGGATTTGTGGTTTTGTTCACCAAAATCATGGATGTGAAGGGAAAAGGAATGGAGAAACCAAATCACCCCAAACAAGTAGGATATTGGTGAAGACCCCAAAATTTGGAATTCAGCTGTTATTCCCAATTTTCCAGGCTGGATTGCCCCAATTCCTGCCTTTTCCAACCCCTCCAGGGTGGGATTTGTGTCTTTCCTGGACAGATCCCAGAGTTTTCCTGGACAGATCCAGGACAAATCCGAAGGTTTTCATGGACAGATCCCAGGGATTTCCTGGACAGATCCCAGAGTTTTCTAGGACAGATCCCAGGGATTTCCATCCCCTCCAGAGTGGGATTTGTGTGTTTCTTGGACAGATCCCAGGGATTTCCAGGACATATCCCAGGGATTTCCAGGACAGATCCCAGGGTTTTCTAGGAAAGATCCCAGGGATTTCCAGGACAGATCCCAGGGTTTTCCAGGACAGATCCCAGAGTTTTCTAGGACAGATCCCAGGGATTTCCAGGACAGATCCCAGGGTTTTCTAGGACAGATCCCAGGGTTTTCCAGGAAAGATCCCAGGGATTTCCACGACAGATCCCAGGATTTTCTAGGACAGATCCCAGGGTTTTCCAGGAAAGATCCCAGGGATTTCCAGCATAGATCCCAGGGATTTCCAGGACAGATCCCAGGGTTTTCTAGGAAAGATCCCAAGGATTTCCAGGACAGATCCCAGGGTTTTCCTGGACAGATCCCAGGGTTTTCCAGGACAGATCCCAGGGTTTTCCAGCCCCTTCAGGCTGGGATTTGTGCCTGTCCTGCCCAGATCCAGGGATTTCCCAGCTCCCACCTGCAGGTCCAAGGCTTTGGAGGAGAAGGCAGGAATGTGGCAGCAGAGGATGGGGCAGCAGAAGGGAGCTCGGCTCCTCCTGTCCTCGTCAGGGCAGAGCCAGCCCGGCTGGTTCTCATCCCCTGCACAAAACCAGCATCAGCCCCTCCCCAAACTCCTCCTCTGGGATCCAGCCCAGCCCCAGTCCACCCATTCCATGGATTTGGGATTGACTCATCCCCTTCTCACAATGTGGAAGGGAAAAAAACCAAAAAAATCCAAATTTACGGGAAAAAAATCCCTCTTAATGTGTCAGGCTGGGATGGGGTTGGAGATGTGACTTGTGGATATGGGATTATCCCAGAATTTTAAAGAATAGGGAAAAGTAAATGGGATTATCCAAGATTAAAAAAAAATAGGGAAAGGGAAAATGGGATCATTTCAGATTTTTTAAAAAATAGGCAATGGCAAAATGGATTATCTCAGGTATTAAAAAAATAGGGAAAAGCAAACAGGATTATCCCAGTTTAAAAAAAAAACAGGGAAAAGCAAATGGGATGATTCCAGGTTAAAAAAAAAAAACAGGGAAAAGCAAATGGGATGATTCCAGGTTAAAAAAAAAAAAAAAAAAAAGCAGGGAAAAGCAAACAGGATTATCCCAGATTTTAAAAAACAGGGAAAAGCAAATGGGATTATCCCAGTTAAAAAAAAAATTAGGGAAAAGCAAACAGGATGATCCCAGTTTAAAAAAATATAAGGAAAAGCAAATTGGATGATCAGAGATTAAAAACAACAAAAAAAAAGGAAAAGCATGATCCCAGTTTAAAAAAATATAAGGAAAAGCAAACAGAATTATCCCAGTTAAAAAAAATAGGGAAAAGCAAACAGGATGAACCCAGATTTTAAAGAACAGGGAAAAGCAAATGGGATGATCCCAGATTAAAAAAAAAAAAAAAAAAAAAAAGGAAAAGCAAACAGGATTAGCCCAGATTTTAAAAAGGGAAAAACAAACTCAAAGAGATAAAAACTGAAGATCCCAGCCCAGCATTCCCAGGGAATTCTGGATTTTTGGGGTTTCCTTCCATGGAAGGTCCTTGGAGGTGCTGGGGGCGCCTGAGCAGGGATTGGGAAGTGCAGGAGGGGCAGGATGATCCCAAATCCATCCCAATCCATGGAAACACTGCACAGGAACCCCACAGGGGCAGCTCCAGCCAGATTCCAGCAAATCCCAAAGGCAGAGCTGGAAGTGACAATTCCCAGCAATTCCCCAACCTCCTCCAGAACCTCCCAAACTCCCAGAACTCCCCCAACCTTCTCCCAAACTTCCCAAATATTTTCCAAACCCTCCCCAAAACTTCTCCAATACCTGCCAAACTCACAGAACCTTCCCAAACTTGAACCTCCCAAACCTCCTCCAGAACTTCCCCAATCTTCCCCAAAACTTCCTAAACCTCCAAAAGCTCTCCAAACTCCAAAAGGTCCCAAACCTCCAAAACCTCCCAGACCTTCTCCAGGATCTTCCAAACTCCCAAACCTTCTCCAAAAACATCCCAAACCTTCCCCAAACCTCCCAAAACCTTTTCCACAAAGTTCCCAAACCTCCAAAACCTCCCAAAACCTTCTCCAGCACCTCCTCAACATTCCCTAAACCTCCCCTAAACCTTCCCAAACCTCCAGAACCTCCCAAATCTCCTCCAGAACCTCCTAAACCTCCTCCCAGGGCTCCTCCACCCCCATTCCCAGTTCCCCCAGTCCCAGTTCCCCCAGTCCCATCCCCAGTCCCATTCCCATTCCCATTCCCCAGACCCATTCCTATTCCCATTCCCAGTCCCATTCCCATTCCCAGTCCCAGTCCCAGTCCCAGTCCCAGTCCCAGTCCCAGTCCCAGTCCCAATCCCATTCCCATTCCCATCCCCATTCCCATTCCCAGTCCCATTCCCAGTCCCATTCCCAGTCCCAGTCCCAATCCCATTCCCATTCCCATTTCCATTCCCAGCCCTATTCCCATTCCCATTCCCATTCCCATTCCCATTCCCATTCCCAATCCCATTCCCATTCCCAGTCCCATTCCCATTCCCAGTCCCATTCCCAGTCCCAGTCCCAGTCCCAGTCCCAGTCCCAGTCCCATTCCCATTCCCATTCCCATTCCCATTCCCATTCCCATTCCCAGTTCCCCCAGTTCCCCCATTCCCAGTCCCATTCCCATCCCGCACTCACGCAGGCCGATCTTGGCCAGGTGCAGCCGGTTCACCCAGCAGATCTTGCTCAGGGGGCTGGGGGTGATGAACACCACCATGACACTGATGGGGCGCCCCGACCTGCAGGACAGCGCCTTCAGCCTCGGCTGTGTGCTCCTCATCATCCTCACCCAGCACCCCCAGCCTCACTGCAGCACCCTCACTGCCACCCCCTCCCCCCCTCCCCTCCTTCATCCTCCTCATTATCCTCACCCAGCACCCTCAGCCTCACTGCAGCATCCTCACTGCCACCCCCTCCCCTCCTTCATCCTCCTCATCCTCCTCATCATCCTCACCCAGCACCCCCAGCCTCAGTGCAGCACCCTCACTGCCACTCCCTCCCCGCCTTCATCCTCCTCATCCTCATCATCATCCTCACCCAGCACCCCCAGCCTCAGTGCAGCACCCTCACTGCCACTCCCTCCCCGCCTTCATCCTCCTCATCCTCATCATCCTCACCCAGCACCCTCAACCTCACTGCAGCACCCTCACTGCCATCCCCTCTCCACCCTCATCCTCCTCCTTCACATCCTCTTCATCCTGCTCTTCATCCTCCTCCTGCTCCTCCCCATCCTTATCCTCCTCATCCTCTTCATCCTGCTCTTTATCCTCTTCCTCCTCATCACCTTCATCTGGCTCTTCCTCATCCTCCTCCTCATCCCCATTCTCTTCCTCATCATCTTCACCCTTCTCCTCCTTCTCTTCTTTTTCCTTCTCCTCCTCCTCATCATCTTCATCCTCCTCCTCCCTCTCCTCATTCTCCTCCACATCTTCCTCATCCTCCTCCTCCTCACCATCTTCATACTGATCTTCCTCCTCCACCCCTCCCCCCTGCTGCCCTCACTTGTCGGGTTTCCCGGGCAGCAGCAGCCGCAGCCGGCACTTGTTGGCCGAGTGGATTTCCTCCTCCTTCACCTTCATCATCCTCTGCAGGGCCAGGCACCAGTCCTGGGCCACGGCCATGTTCAGGTTCTGGGGACACCAGAACGGCCACACATCACCCCAAATCCTACCCAGCATTGAGGGAATGGTCCCACAGGGCTGGGATCATCCCAAATCCCACCCAGAACTGTACCCAGTGTTCCCCCAGGGATGGGATGATGCCAAATCCCACCCGAGCTCCCAGGAAGGGTCCCCCATAACTGGGACAATCCCAAATCCCAGCCAGAGCTGTGCCTGGCGCTCCCAGGAATCGTTCCCCAGAGCCAGAATCATCCCAAATCCCAGCCAGAGCTGTGGCCAGCAGTCCCCCCGAGCCAGGATGATTCCAAACCCCACATTCCTGACCCCATCCCCGCCCTCCTTGCCCCATCCCCATCCCCACATTCCCGACCCCATCCCCATCCCCACCCTCCCATCCCCATCTCCACGTCCGGCCCCATCCCCTCTCTCCCATCCCCATCCCCATCCCCATCCCCATCCCCATCCCCACTCCCATCCCCATCCCCATCCCCATCCCCATCTCCATCCCCATCCCCATTCCCACACTCCCTGCCCTATCCCCATCCCCACTCTCCCATCCCATCCCCTCTGTCCCATCCCCATCCTCATTACTGCACTCCCTGCCCCATCCCCACTCTCCCATCCCCATTCCCACTTTCCCGGCCCCATTCCCGTGCTCCTATCCCCATCCTCATCTGCACTCCGGCCTCATCCCTGCCCCGTTCCCATCCCTGTCCCCATCCCCATCCCCATCCCCATCCCCATCCCCATCCCCATCCCCATCCCCACCCTCCCTGCCCCATCCCCGCTCTCCCGGCCCCATTCCCTCTATCCCATCCCCATCCCCTCTCCCCCGCCCCCGGGCGGTACCTGGTAGGTTCCGTGCAAGGTGCTGACGAGCAGCGTGATCTGCTCCACCACCGCCAGGTCCTTCTGCAGGTCCTGCAGCTCCTGGAAGAGCCGCGGGGGGCCCAGGTACACCTTGTCTGGGGAAAGGGGGTGTCAGAGAGGGAGCCCAGCCCGCCAGCCAGCAGCACCAAACACCCCCTGGATGGGGAATCACAGAGGGGTGAAACCCCCTCAAATCCCCCAAACTCCTCAAAAAAACCCAAATCCCCTAAAAACCCCCAAACCCCATTAAAACCCCAACCCCCCTAAAAACCCCAAACTCCCTAAAACCCCCAAACCCCCTAAAAACCCCCAAACCCTGTAAAATCCCAAACACCCTAAAAACCCCCAAACCCCTAAAAACCCCCAACACCCCCAAATCCCCAAACCCCATTAAACCCCCAAATCCCCATTAAACCCCCAAACCCTGTCAAACCCCAAATCCCCTAAAAACCCCCAATTCCCATTAAACCCCCAAACCTCCTAAACCCCCAATACCCACTAGTAGCCCCAAACCCCATTAAACCCCCAAACCTCCTAAACCCCCAATACCCACTAATAGCCCCAAACCCCATTAAACCCCCAAACCCCCTAGAAACTCCTAAACGCTGTAAAACCCCAAACCCCCTAAAAACCCCCAAGTCCCCTAAAAACCCCCAATACCCCCTAAACCCCCAAACCCCATTAAACCCCCAAACCTCCTAAAAACCCTCAAACGCTGTAAAACCCCCAAAGCCCCTAAAAACCCTCAAACCCTGTAAATCCCCAAACCCACTAAAAATCCCCAACCCTGTAAATCCCCAAAACTCCCTAAACCCCCAAACCCTGTAAAACCCCCAATACCCCCTAAACCCCCAAACCCCATTAAACCCCCAAACCTCCTAAAAACCCTCAAACGCTGTAAAACCCCCAAAGCCCCTAAAAACCCTCAAACCCTGTAAATCCCCAAACCCACTAAAAATCCCCAAACCCTGTAAATCCCCAAAACTCCCTAAACCCCCAAACCCTGTAAAACCCCCAATACCCCCTAAACCCCCAAACCCCATTAAACCCCCAAACCTCCTAAAAACCCTCAAACGCTGTAAAACCCCCAAAGCCCCTAAAAACCCTCAAACCCTGTAAATCCCCAAACCCACTAAAAATCCCCAAACCCTGTAAATCCCCAAAACTCCCTAAACCCCCAAACCCTGTAAACCCCCAAACCCCTCAAATCCCCTAAAAACCCCCAAACCCCATTAAAGCCCCAATCCCTTCACCCCCTCTCCCAGCCCTCACTCACTGTGCGCAGCCGGGCCGGTGGCCGAGTGCCCGTGGCCGTGTCCGAGCCGGCGCTGCCCCGCGCTGGCCCCGCTGACCCCGGTGGTGGCCCCGGTGGTGGCCCCGGTGACCCCGGAGGTGACCCCGGTGGTGGCCCCGTCCCTGTCGCTGCCGTCCTGCCCCACCTCCACCACCTGCACGTGGGGCAGCGCCGAGCTCCACTTGAGCGCGTAGCGGGGCCCGAGCGGCGCCAGGCTGGGCAGCTCCAGCTGCGCCCTGCGGCAGCCAAGGGGTTAACGGCAAAGCAACAGATGCACGGGGTTAACCAAACAGCTGGGCTTAACCAAACAGATGGGTTAACCAAACAGCTGGGCTTAACCAAACAGCTGGGCTTAACCACACAGCTGGGCTAACCAAACAGCTGGGCTTAACCAAACAGATGGGCTTAACCACACAGATGGGCTTAACCACACAGATGGGTTAACCAAACAGCTGGGCTAACCAAACAGCTGGGCTTAACCAAACAGATGGGCTTAACCACACAGATGGGTTAACCAAACAGCTGGGCTTAACCACACAGCTGGGGTTAACCAAACAGCTGGGCTTAACCAAACAGCTGGGGTTAACCACACAGCTGGGCCTAACCAAACAGCTGGGTTAACCAAACAGCTGGGTTAACCAAACAGGTGGGTTAACCAAACAGCTGGGGCTAACCAAACAGCTGGGTTAACCAAAAAATCTCGATTTTCACCCAAAAAATTGATTTTTCCCAAGAAACGCGGATTTTCCCCCAAAAAATCTGGATTTTCTCAAAGGAAAGAGGAAGAGGAACGGGAAGGGGAAGGGGAAGGGGAAGGCAAGGATTTCAAGGATGAGGAGGAACAGGAGGAGGAGGAAGAGGAAGAGGAAGAGGACGAGGAGGAGAAGGAGAATAAGGATGAGGAAGAGGCGGATGTGGAGGGAGAATGAGGATGATGAGGAGGATGAGGAAGAGGAAGAGCAAGGGGAAGGGGAAGGGGAAGGGAAACGGAAAGTGGAAGGGCAAGGATGTCAAGGATGAGGATGAGAAGGAGGAGGCGGAAGAGGATGAAGTGGATGTGGAGGAAGATGAGGATGAGGAAGATGAGAGGATGAGGATGATGAGGATGAGCAGGGGCGGTACCGGAAGTTGGCGTTGGCGCACAGCAGCAGGTCGCTGAGCAGGAACACCTTGCGCTCCTTGGATTTGAGCAGCTGCCCCCGCTCGCCGTACACCGTCTCTGTCAGCGTCTCACACAGCAGCAGCTGCCGCTGCCCCGCCGCCAGAGCCTGCCAGAGAGAGAGAGTGACCGCTGGGAGTGACCGCTGGGAGTGACCACTGGGAGTGACCGCTGGGAGTGACCACTGGGAGTGACCACACAGCCACAGTGACCACTGGGAGTGACCGCTGGGAGTGACCACTGGGAGTGACCACTGGGAGTGACCACACAGCCACAGTGACCACTGGGAGTGACCACACAGCCACAGTGACCGCTGGGAGTGACCGCTGGGAGTGACCACACAGCCACAGTGACCGCTGGGAGTGACCGCTGGGAGTGACCACACAGCCACAGTGACCACTGGGAGTGACCGTTGGGAGTGACCACTGGGAGTGACCACTGGGAGTGACCACACAGCCACAGTGACCACTGGGAGTGACCGCTGGGAGTGACCACTGAGAGTGACCACACAGCCACAGTGACCACTGGGAGTGACCACTGGGAGTGACCGCTGGGAGTGACCACACAGCCACAGTGACCACTGCACAAACACAGCCAGACTGACCACTGCACAAACAGAGCTGGACTGACCAGTGGGTGAGGAGGAGGACAAGGATGGGGAGGAGGAGAAGGAAGAGGAGGATGAAAACAAAGATAAGGAAGATGAGGAGGAGGCTGAGGAGCGGGAGGAGGAGGAGAAGGCTGAGGATCCAGATGAGGAGCAGGATGAAGATGAGGAGGATGCAGCTGAGGATGAGGATGAGGGTGCAGGTAAGGGTGCAGGTGAGGATGAGGATGAGGGTGCAGATGAGGGTGCAGGTGAGGATGAGGGTGAAGGTGAGGGTGCAAGTGAGGATGTAGGTGAGGGTGAGGGTGCAGGTGAGGGTGCAGATGAGGGTGCACGTGAGGGTGCAGATGAAGATGAGGACGAGAATGCAGATGAGGCTGAGGGTGCAGGCGAGGATGAGGGTGCAGCTGAAGATGCAGGTGAGGATGAGGCTGAGGGTGCAGGGTCCCACCTTGCTGAGGGCGCTGCGGTCGCCGATGCTCTTGCTGAGCTGCTGCATCTCTGCCAGCTGGTCGGCCACGCGCTTCTGCTCGTTGAGCTTCTCCGCCAGCGTCTCCAGCTCGGTCAGCGCCAGCTGCAGCGCCAGCCGGTCACCGTGGCCACGGGGAGTGTTCTTCAGCATGTCCTGGAGGGAACACCAGGAACACCGGGAGTACCGGGAACACTGGGAACACCGGGAACACCGGGAACATCCGGAGCACCGGGAGCACCAGGAGCGCTGGGTCAGCACCGGGTCAGCGCCACGGGAGCCCTGGAGCCCCAGCCACCAGCACTGCAGGATCACCCTTGGCTGGATCCAAAATCCAGCCAGGGTCTGAGCCCCAAAGTGTGTCCCTGTGCTGCTGCTGTCAAAAAGGGGCTTCTCCAGAACCACCCAGAATCTTCTACAGAACCATCCCACTCCTCCTCCAGAACCATCCAGAACCTCCTGCAGAACCTCCCCAGTCCTCCTCCAGAACCTCCTCCAACCTTCTACAGAACCTCCCCAATACTCCTCCAGAATCTCCCAGAACCTTCTACAGAACCTCCCAGATCCTTCTCCAGAACCTCCCAGAAATTCCCCAAACCTTCTCCAGATCCTCCCCAAACCTTTTCTAGAACCTCACAGTCTTCTCCAGAACCTCCCAAAACTGTTCTCCAGAACCTCCCCAAACCTTGTCCAGAACCTCCCTGATGTATCCAGAACTTCCCCAATCCTTCTCCAGAACCTCCTAAACGTCCTCCAGCACCTCCCATAACTGTTCTCCAGAACCTCTCCAAACCTTTTCCAGAACCTTGTCCAGAACCTCCCTGATGTCTCCAGAACCTCCCAAATGTCTCAGAACCTCTCCAATTCTTCTCCAGAAACTTCCAAGTGTCTCCAGCACATCCCCAACATCTCCAGAACTCCCCTGATGTCTCCAGAACCTCTTAAACGTCCTCCAGAAACTCCCCAATGTCTTCAGAACCTCCCCAATGTCTCAGAACTTCTCCAATTCTTCTGCAGAACCTTCCCCAATGTCTCCAGAACCTCCCTGATGTCTCAAAACCTCTCAAATTCTTCTCCAGAACATCCCTGATGTATCCAGGACCTCTCCAATGTCTCAGAACCTCTCCAGTTCTTCTCCAGAACCTCCCCCATGTCTCCAGAACCTCCCCAATGTCTCAGAACCTCTCCAATTCTTCTCCAGCACCACCCCAATGTCTCTAGAATGTCCCTGGTGTCTCCAGAACCTCCCCAACGTCTCAGAACCTCCCTGGTGTCTCCAGAACCTCCCCAGTATCTGCAGAACCTTCCCAATGTCTCAGAACCTCCCCAGTGTCTGCAGAACCTCCCCGTGTCTCAGAACCCTCTTGATGTCTCCAGAACCTCCCCAGTATCTGCAGAACCTCCCCAGTGTCTCAGAACCTCTCAAATTCTTCTCCAGAACCTCCCCAATGTCACAGAACCTCCCCAGTGTCTCCAGCCCCTCCCTGATGTCTCCAGAACCTCTCATATTCTTCTCCAGAACCTCCCCAGTGTCTGCAGCCCCTCTCAGTCCCTCACCTGCAGCAGGAGGATGAACTGAGGGAACCTCTGGATGGGTTTCACCATCAGCCCGTAGAGCGTGACGCGGTCAGCGCTGGCCATCTGCCGCTTCTGGGGCAAAGCACCAGGACAGGGATTGGGAAAGGCCCCCAGCAAAGGGAGTTTGGGGACAGCAGAGGGGCTGCTCTGACCTTGAGGAAGTCCAGGAAGGCAGGTTTGGTCAGACAGGCCTTCTTGATCAGGGACATGGCCGTGGTGAAGTTGTTGACGTAGTCGCTGTAGACGTCCAGCACCATGGACTTGGAGAACTGGGAGAGGATGGGAGAGCTGGAATGGTGTGGGGATTCCCAAAAAATGGGATAGGGAATGTGCTGGGGGGGTGTCCCATCAATCCAACCCTCCCCATCCATGGTGGGATCCCAGGGGATGTTTGGTGGTGATTCCCGATCCCTGGTGGAGTCCCAGGGGAGGTTTGGTGTTTTTATCCTCCCAAAGCACCATGGACTTGGAGAACTGGGAGAGGACAGGACAGTGGGAATGGTGTGGGGATTCCCAAAAAATGGGGTGAGCAAAGTGCTGGGAGTCCCATCAACCCAACCCTCCCCCAGCCCTGGTGAGATCCCAGGGTGATTTGAGGCCATCCCCAGTTATTTATGGGATCCCAGGGGATTTGAGGCCATCCCCAGCTATTCATGGGATCCCAGGGTGATTTGGGGCCATCCCCAGCTATTCATGGGATCCCAGGGGTGATTTGGGCCATCCCCAGTTATTCATGGAATCCCAGGGTGATTTGGGGCCATTCCCTGTTTTTGCTGCAATCCCAGGGGTGATTTGGGGTCATTCCCATTTTTTTGTGCAATCCCAGGGTGATTTGGGCCATCCCCAGTTATTTATGGGATCCCAGTGTGATTTGGGGTCATTCCCATTTTTTGTGCAATCCCAGGGTGATTGGGGCCATCCCCAGTTATTTATGGGATCCCAGGGTGATCTGGGGTCATTCCCAGTTTTTGCTGCAATCCCAGGGGTGATTTGGGGCCATTCCTGGTTATTCATGGGATCCCAGGGTGATTGGGGCCATCCCCAGTTATTTATGGGATCCCAGGGTGATCTGGGGTCATTCCCAGTTTTTGCTGCAATCCCAGGGGTGATTTGGGGCCATTCCTGGTTATTCATGGGATCCCAGGGTGACTGGGGCCATCCCCAGTTATTTATGGGATCCCAGGGTGATTCGGGGCCAGCCCCAGCTATTCATGGGATCCCAGGGGTGATTTGGGGCCAGCCCCAGTTATTCATGGGATCCCAGGGTGATTTGGGGCCATCCCCAGTTATTTATGGGATCCCAGGGATGATTTGGGCCATCCCCAGCTATTCATGGGATCCCAGGGTGATTTGGGGCCAGCCCCAGCTATTCATGGGATCCCAGGGTGATTTGGGGCCAGCCCCAGTTATTTATTTATGGGATCCCAGGGTGACTGGGGCTATCCCCAGTTATTTATTTATGGGATCCCAGGGTGACTGGGGCTATCCCCAGTTATTTATTCATGGGATCCCAGGGTGATTTGGGGCCAGCCCCAGCTGCCCCACCGAGGCCACGAAGAGGTCCCCGATCCTCTCGCTGGAGTCCCACTCGGCCACGCGCGAGGCCAGGGCGATCTGGAACATGGAGTGGCACTGCAGGATCTCCCTCAGCCGGAAGAACACCAGCCGGCACTTGCGGGCGCTCAGCACCTTGGGCTCCATCTCCAGCAGGGGTTTGCGGTAATCCTGCGGGAAGGCGGCGCTGGAACCCGGGATGGGCACTGGGACCCCCCAGCCCCGGGCATGCCCCACCTGCAGGATGCGCTTCAGGGAATCCACGTAGCTGCGCTCGCTCTGCACGATGGAGCCCAGGATGTGCCGCCGCAGCACCTGCGGGACACGGACCCAAATCACACACCCCGGGGTGGGGGAATGCGGGAACGGCCCCACAACAAAACCCCAAATCCTGGGATAGGGGAAATGCAGGTCTGATCCCACAGTTCCTGAGATCGGGGGAACGTGATCTCACAAATCCCAAATCCCAGGACTGGGGAAATGCAGGCACAGCCCTAATCCCACAAATCCCAAATCCCAGGACTGGGGAAATGCAGGCACAGCCCTAATCCCACAAATCCCAAATCCCAAGATTGAGGAAATGCAGGTATAGCCATGACCCCGCGGATATCAAAATCCGGGAAATGCAGGAATAGACATGATGCCAAAATCCCAAAATCCCAAATCCCGAGATGGGAGGAACACAGGAACAGCCCTGATGCCCAAATCCCAAATCTCAGGACTGGGGAAATGCAGGCACAGCCCTAATCCCAAGATTGAGGAAATGCAGGTATAGCCATGATCCCACAGACCTCAGAATCAGGGAAATGCAGGAATAGACATGATCCCAAAATCCCTAATCCAGAGATCAGGGGAAATGCAGACGCAGGTCTGATCCCACAATTCCTGAGATCAGGGGAACGTGATCGCACAAATCCCGAATCCCAGGAGTGGGGAAATGCAGGCACAGCCCCAAACCCAAGACTGAGGAAATTCAGGTATAGCCATGATCCCACTGACAGCAAAATCAGGGAAATGCAGGAATAGACATGATCCCAAAATCCCTAATCCAGGGATGGGAGGAACACAGGAACAGCCCTGATGCCCAAATCCCAGATCCTAGGATAGGGGAAATGCTGGCACAGCCCCAATCCCAAGATTGAGAAAATGCAGGTATAGCCATGATCCCACTGACAGCAAAATCAGGGAAATGCAGGAATAGACATGATCCCAAAATCCCTAATCCAGGGATGGGAGGAACACAGGAACAGCCCTGATGCCCAAATCCCAGATCCTAGGATAGGGGAAATGCAGGCACAGGCATCACCCCACAGATCCCAAAATCAGTAAAATGCAGGAACAGCCATGATCCCAAAATCCCTAATCCCAGGATGGGGGAAATGCAGGCCCAGCCTGTGGGGTTGTGCTATGATCCCCCAACCCCAAATCCCAGGAAAGGGAAGCAGCCCCAGCCCGGTGGAAGCGCTGACTCAGCAGCGCCGTTTCTGCTGACTCGGCTTTTCCCCATTGCTCAATCACGGGGCCCCAGGGAGGCTGTGACTCAAACCGAGGGAAAACCCAATCCCAGGAAAGCCCTGATCCCAGGAAAGCCCTGATCCCAGATCCTAGGAAAGCCCAGTCCCAGGAAAGCCCCAATCCCAAATCCTGGGAAAGCCCAAATCCCTAATCCCATGAAAATCCAACCCTTAATCTGGGGAAAGCCCTGATCCAAAATCCCAGGAAAGCCCTGATCCCAGGAAAGCTCTGATTCCAGGAAAGCCCTGATCTCAGGAAAACTCTGATCCAAAATCCTAGGAAAGCCCTGATCCAAAATCCTGGGAAAGCCCAAATCCATAATCCCACGAAAATCCAATCCCTAATCCCAGGAAAACCCCAATCCCAAATCCCAGGAAAGCCCTGACCCAAATCCCAGGAAAACCCCAATCCCAAATCCCAGGAAAACCCCAATCCCAGGATAGCCCCAATCCCAAATCCCGGGAAAACCCCAATCCCAAATCCCAGGAAAACCCCATTCCCAGGATAGCCCCAATCCCAAATCCCGGGAAAACCCCAATT